>NW_028276847.1:0-48053 GCF_052056855.1 Sturnus vulgaris
TAAGGAGCGATTCCTAACAGCACAAGCAGCAGAGGCACAAACTGCGTGACGAGAAGGGACAACGTAGAACACGTCTCTGTCCTGCACTTTTCGTGTGCGATACTTCCCTCCGGGTCTTCGGCCTTGCGAAGCCCCTGTACTGCGAGCGCTGCTACTCGCAGCTGAGAAGGGACCGTGGAGCTAGCGGCGAATTCGGAGAGCTCTTCGCTGCACTGCGCCGCTCGCAAGCGGCTTCGTTCTTCGCCTTCTGCGTCCGGCGAGAGCTGAACTCCGGCGGTCAGTTGCCGCTCTGGCCCAACAGCGTGTTCTCAGTTCTGCGGGCAAGCACGCCCTCTTGCCTTGGCCCGGGAGCAAAGTCCCGAGCGAGCACTCGACTCAGTGCAATGCACCCGGAAGGACGCTCTCGCTCGTCTTCAAGGAGCGATTCCTAACAGCACAAGCAGCAGAGCACAAACTGCGTGACGAGAAGGGACAACGTAGAACACGTCTCTGTCCTGGCACATTTTTCGTGTGCGATACTTCCCTCCGGTCTTTCGGGCCTTGCGAAGCCCCGTGTACTGCGAGCGCTGCTACTCGCAGCTGAGAAGGACCGTGGAGCTAGCGCGAATTTCGGAGAGCTCTTCGCTGCACTGCGCCGCTCGCAAGCGGCTTCGTTCTTCGCCTTCTGCCGTCCGGCGAGAGCTGAACTCCGGCGGTCAGTTGCCGCTCTGCCCAACAGCGTGTTCTCAGTTCTGCGGGCAAGCACGCCCTCTTGCCTTGGCCCGAGAGCAAAGTCCCGAGCGAGCACTCGACTCAGTGCAATGCACCCGGAAGGACGCTCTCGCTCGTCTTTCAAGGAGCGATTCCTAACAGCACAAGCAGCAGAGGCACAACTGCGTGACGAGAAGGGACAACGTAGAACACGTCTCTGTCCTGGCACATTTTCGTGTGCGATACTTCCCTCCGGTCTTCGGGCCTTGCGAAGCCCCGTGTACTGCGAGCGCTGCTACTCGCAGCTGAGAAGGACCGTGGAGCTAGCGGCGAATTCGGAGAGCTCTTCGCTGCACTGCGCCGCTCGCAAGCGGCTTCGTTCTTCGCCTTCTGCCGTCCGGCGAGAGCTGAACTCCGGCGGTCAGTTGCCGCTCTGCCCAACAGCGTGTTCTCAGTTCTGCGGGCAAGCACGCCCTCTTGCCTTGCCCCGGGAGCAAAGTCCACGAGCGAGCACTCGACTCAGTGCAATGCACCCGAAGGACGCTCTCGCTCGTCTTTCAAGGAGCGATTCCTAACAGCACAAGCAGCAGAGGCACAAACTGCGTGACGAGAAGGGACAACGTAGAACACGTCTCTGTCCTGGCACATTTTCGTGTGCGATACTTCCCTCCGGGTCTTCGGGCCTTGCGAAGCCCCGTGTACTGCGAGCGCTGCTACTCGCAGCTGGAGAAGGACCGTGGAGCTAGCGGCGAATTCGGAGAGCTCTTCGCTGCACTGCGCCGCTCGCCAAGCGGCTTCGTTCTTCGCCTTCTGCCGTCCGGCGAGAGCTGAACTCCGGCGGTCAGTTGCCGCTCTGCCCAACAGCGTGTTCTCAGTTCTGCGGGCAAGCACGCCCTCTTGCCTTGGCCCCGAGAGCAAAGTCCCGAGCGAGCACTCGACTCAGTGCAATGCACCCGGAAGGACGCTCTCGCTCGTCTTTCAAGGAGCGATTCCTAACAGCACAAGCAGCAGAGGCACAAACTGCGTGACGAGAAGGGACAACGTAGAACACGTCTCTGTCCTGGCACATTTTCGTGTGCGATACTTCCCTCCGGGTCTTCGGGCCTTTGCGAAGCCCCGTGTACTGCGTGCGCTGCTACTCGCAGCTGAGAAGGACCGTGGAGCTAGCGGCGAATTCGGAGAGCTCTTCGCTGCACTGCGCCGCTCGCAAGCGGCTTCGTTCTTCGCCTTCTGCCGTCCGGCGACAGCTGAACTCCGGCGGTCAGTTGCAGCTCTGACCAACAGCGTGTTCTCAGTTCTGCGGGCAAGCACGCCCTCTTTGCCTTGGCCCCGAGAGCAAAGTCCCGAGCGAGCACTCGACTCAGTGCAATGCAACCCGGAAGGACGCTCTCGCTCGTCTTTCAAGGAGCGATTCCTAACAGCAGAAGCAGCAGAGGCACAAACTGCGTGACGAGAAGGGACAACGTAGAACACGTCTCTGTCCTGGCACATTTTCGTGTGCGATACTTCCCTCCGGGTCTTCGGGCCTTGCGAAGCCCCGTGTACTGCGAGCGCTGCTACTCGCAGCTGAGAAGGACCGTGGAGCTAGCGGCGAATTCGGAGAGCTCTTCGCTGCACTGCGCCGCTCGCAAGCGGCTTCGTTCTTCGCCTTCTGCCGTCCGGCGAGAGCTGAACTCCGGCGGTCAGTTGCCGCTCTGCCCAACAGCGTGTTCTCAGTTCTGCGGGCAAGCACGCCTCTTGCCTTGGCCCCGGAGCAAAGTCCCGAGCGAGCACTCGACTCAAGTGCAATGCACCCGGAAGGACGCCTCTGCTCGTCTTTCAAGGGAGCGATTCCTAACAGCAGAAGCAGCAGAGGCACAAAACTGCGTGACGAGAAGGGACAACGTAGAACACGTCTCTGTCCTGCACATTTTCGTGTGCGATACTTCCCTCCGGGTCTTCGGGCCTTGCGAAGCCCCGTGTACTGCGAGCGCTGCTACTCGCAGCTGAGAAGGACCGTGGAGCTAGCGGCGAATTCGGAGAGCTCTTCGCTGCACTGCGCCGCTCGCCAAGCGGCTTCGTTCTTCGCCTTCTGCCGTCCGGCGAGAGCTGAACTCCGGCGGTCAGTTGCGCTCTCGGCCCAACAGCGTGTTCTCAGTTCTGCGGGCAAGCACGCCCTCTTGCCTTGGCCCCGAGAGCAAAGTCCCGAGCGAGCACTCGACTCAGTGCAATGCACCCGGAAGGACGCTCTCGCTCGTCTTTCAAGGAGCGATTCCTAACAGCACATGCAGCAGAGGCACAAAACTGCGTGACGAGAAGGACAACGTAGAACACGTCTCTGTCCTGGCACATTTCGTGTGCGATACTTCCTCCGGTCTTCGGGCCTTGCGAAGCTCCCGTGTACTGCGAGCGCTGCTACTCGCAGCTCAGAAGGACCGTGGAGCTAGCGGCGAATTCGGAGAGCTCTTCGCTGCACTGCGCCGCTCGCAAGCGGCTTCGTTCTTCGCCTTCTGCCGTCCGGCGACAGCTGAACTCCGGCGGTCAGTTGCAGCTCTGACCAACAGCGTGTTCTCAGTTCTGCGGGCAAGCACGCCCTCTTGCCTTGGCCCCGAGAGCAAAGTCCCGAGCGAGGAACACTCGACTCAGTGCAATGCACCCGGAAGGACGCTCTCGCTTCGTCTTTCAAGGAGCGATTCCTAACAGCACAAGCAGCAGAGGCACAAACTTGCGTGACGAGAAGGGACAACGTAGAACACGTCTCTGTCCTGGCACATTTTCGGTGCGATACTCCCTCCGGGTCTTCGGGCCTTGCGAAGCCCCGTGTATCTGCGAGCGCTGCTACTCGCAGCTGAGAAGGACCGTGGAGCTAGCGGCGAATTCGGAGAGCTCTTCGCTGCACTGCGCCGCTCGCAAGCGGCTTCGTTCTACGCCTTCTGCCGTCCGGCGACAGCTGAACTCCGGCGGTCAGTTGCAGCTCTGACCAACAGCGTGTTCTCAGTTCTGCGGGCAAGCACGCCCTCTGCCTTGGCCCCGAGAGCAAAGTCCCGAGCGAGCACTCGACTCAGTGCAATGCACCCGGAAGGACGCTCTCGCGCTCGTCTTTCAGGAGCGATTCCTAACAGCACAAGCAGCAGAGGCACAAACTGCGTGACGAGAAGGGACAACGTAGAACACGTCTCTGTCCTGGCACATTTTCGAGTGCGATTCTTCCCTCCGGGTCTTCGGCCTTGCGAAGCCCCGTGTACTGCGAGCGCTGCTACTCGCAGCTGAGAAGGGACCGTGGAGCTAGCGGCGAATTCGGAGAGCTCTTCGCTGCACTGCGCCGCTCGCAAGCGGCTTCGTTCTACGCCTTCTGCCGTCCGGGCGACAGCTGAACTCCGGCGGTCAGTTGCAGCTCTGCCCAACAGCGTGTTCTCAGTTCTGCGGGCAAGCACGCCCTCTTGCCTTGGCCCCGAGAGCAAAGTCCCGAGCGAGCACTCGACTCAGTGCAATGCACCCGGAAGTGACGCTCTCGCTCGTCTTTCAAGGAGCGATTCCTAACAGCACAAGCAGCAGAGGCACAAACTGCGTGACGAGAAGGGACAACGTAGAACACGTCTCTGTCCTGGCACATTTTCGTGTGCGATACTTCCCTCCGGGTCTTCGGGCCTTGCGAAGCCCCGTGTACTGCGAGCGCTGCTACTCGCAGCTCAGAAGGACCGTAGAGCTAGCGGCGATTCGGAGAGCTCTTCGCTGCACTGTCAGCCGCTCGCAAGCGGCTTCGTTCTTCGCCTTCTGCCGTCCGGCGAGAGCTGAACTCCGGCGGTCAGTTGCCGCTCTGCCCAACAGCGTGTTCTCAGTTCTGCGGGGCAAGCACGCCCTCTTTGCCTTGGCCCCGAGAGCAAAGTCCCGAGCGAGCACTCGACTCAGTGCAATGCACCCGAAGGACGCTCTCGCTCGTTTTTCAAGGAGCGATTCCTAACAGCACAAGCAGCAGAGGCACAAACTGCGTGACGAGAAAGGGACACGTAGAACACGTCTCTGTCCTGGCACATTTTCGTGTGCGATACTTCCCTCCGGGTCTTCGGGCCTTGCGAAGCCCCGTGTACTGCGAGCGCTGCTACTCGCAGCTCAGAAGGACGTGGAGCTAGCGGCGAATTCGGAGAGCTCTTCGCTGCACTGCGCCGCTCGCAAGCGGCTTCGTTCTTCGCCTTCTGCCGTCCGGCGAGAGCTGAACTCCGGCGGTCAGTTGCCCGCTCTGCCCAACAGCGTGTTCTCAGTTCTGCGGGCAAGCACTGCCCTCTTGCCTTGGCCCGGGAGCAAAGTCCCGAGCGAGCACTCGACTCAGTGCAATGCACCCGGAAGGACGCTCTCGCTCGTCTTTCAAGGAGCGATTCCTAACAGCACAAGCAGCAGAGGCACAAACTGCGTGACGAGAAGGGAACAACGTAGAACACGTCTCTGTCCTGGCACATTTTCGTGTCGATACTTCCCTCCGGGTCTTCGGGCCTTGCGAAGCCCGTGTACTGCGAGCGCTGCTACTCGCAGCTCAGAAGGACCGTGGAGCTAGCGGCGAATTCGGAGAGCTCTTCGCTGCACTGCGCCGCTCGCAAGGCGGCTTCGTTCTTCGCCTTCTGCCGTCCGAGCGACAGCTGAACTCCGGCGGTCAGTTGCAGCTCTGACCAAACAGCGTGTTCTCAGTTCTGCGGGCAAGCACGCCCTCTTGCCTTGGCCCCGAGAGCAAAGTCCCGAGCGAGCACTCGACTCAGTGCAATGCACCCGGAAGGACGCTCTCGCTCGTCTTTCAAGGAGCGATTCCTAACAGCAGAAGCAGCAGAGGCACAAACTGCGTGACAGAAGGGACAACGTAGAACACGTCTCTGTCCTGGCACATTTTCGTGTGCGATACTTCCCTCCGGGTCTTCGGGCCTTGCGAAGCCCCGTTACTGCGAGCGCTGCTACTCGCAGCTGAGAAGGACCGTGGAGCTAGCGGCGAATTCGAGAGCTCTTCGCTGCACTGCGCGCCTCGCAAAAGCGGCTTCGTTCTTCGCCTTCTGCCGTCCGCGAGAGCTGAACTCCGGCGGTCAGTTGCCGCTCTGCCCAACAGCGTGTTCTCAGTTCTGCGGGCAAGCACGCCCTCTTGCCTTGGCCCGGGAGCAAAGTCCCGATCGAGACTCGACTCAGCGCAATGCACCCGAAGGACGCTCTCGCTCGTCTTTCAAGGAGCGATTCCTAACAGCACAAGCAGCAGAGGCACAAACTGCGTGACGAGAAGGGACAACGTAGAACACGTCTCTGTCCTGGCACATTTTCGTGTGCGATACTTCCCTCCGGGTTCTTCGGCCTTGCGAAGCCCCGTGTACTGCGAGCCGCTGCTACTCGCAGCTGAGAAGGACCGTGGAGCTAGCGGCGAATTCGGAGAGCTCTTCGCTGCACTGCGCCGCTCGCAAGCGGCTTCGTTCTTCGCCTTCTGCCGTCCGCGAGAGCTGAACTCCGCGGTCAGTTGCCGCTCTGCCCAACTGCGTGTTCTCAGTTCTGCGGCAAGCACGCCCTCTTGCCTTGGCCCCGAGAGCAAAGGTCCCGAGCGAGCACTCGACTCAGTGCAATGCACCCGGAAGGACGCTCTCGCTTCGTCTTTCAAGGAGCGATTCCTAACAGCACAAGCAGCAGAGGCACAAACTGCGTGACGAGAAGGACAACGTAGAACACGTCTCTGTCCTGGCACATTTTCGTGTGCGATACTTCCCTCCGGTCTTCGGGCCTGCGAAGCCCGTGTACTGCGAGCGCTGCTACTCGCAGCTCAGAAGGACCGTGGAGCTAGCGGCGAATTCGGAGAGCTCTTCGCTGCACTGCGCCGCTCGCAAGCGGCTTCGTTCTTCGCCTTCTGCCGTCGGCGACAGCTGAACTCCGGCGGTCAGTTTGCAGCTCTGACCAACAGCGTGTTCTCAGTTCTGCGGGCAAGCACGCCCTCTTGCCTTGGCCCCGAGAGCAAAGTCCCGAGCGAGCACTATCGACTCAGTGCAATGCACCCGGAAGGACGCTCTCGCTCGTCTTTCAAGGAGCGATTCCTAACAGCAGAAGCAGCAGAGGCACAAACTGCGTGACGAGAAGGGACAACGTAGAACACGTCTCTGTCCTGGCACATTTTCGTGTGCGATACTTCCCTCCGGGTCTTCGGGCCTTGCGAAGCCCCGTGTACTGCGAGCGCTGCTACTCGCAGCTGAGAAGGACCGTGGAGCTAGCGGCGAATTCGGAGAGCTCTTCGCTGCACTGCGCCGCTCGCAAGCGGCTTCTGTTCTTCGCCTTCTGCCGTCCGGCGAGAGCTGAACTCCGCGGTCAGTTGCCGCTCTGCCCTAACAGCGTGTTCTCAGTTCTGCGGGCAAGCACGCCTCTTGCCTTGGCCCCGGAGCAAAGTCCCGAGCGAGCACTCGACTCAGTGCAATGCACCCGGAAGGACGCTCTCGCTCTGTCTTTCAAGGAGCGATTCTAACAGCAGAAGCAGCAGAGGCACAAACTGCGTGACGAGAAGGGACAAAAAACGTAGAACACGTCTCTGTCCTGGCACATTTTCGTGTGCGATACTTCCTCCGGGTCTTCGGGCCTTGCTAAGCCCCGTGTACTGCGAGCGCTGCTACTCGCATGCTGAGAAGGACCGTGGAAGCTAGCGGCGAATTCGAGAGCTCTTCGCTGCACTGCGCCGCTCGCAAGCGGCTTCGTTCTTCGCCTTCTGCGTCCGGCGAGAGCTGAACTCCGGCGGTCAGTTGCCGCTCTGCCCAACAGCGTGTTCTCAGTTCTGCGGGCAAGCACGCCCTCCTTGCCTTGGACCACCCGAGAGCAAAGTCCCGAGCGAGCACTCGACTCAGTGCAATGCACCCGGAAGGACGCTCTCGCTCGTCTTTCAAGGAGCGATCCTAACAGCACAAGCAGCAGAGGCACAAACTGGCGTGACGAGAAGGGACAACGTAGAACACGTCCTGTCCTGGCACATTTTCGTGTGCGATACTTCCCTCCGGTCTTCGGGCCTTGCGAAGCTCCGTGTTACTGCGAGCGCATGCTACTCGCAGCTCAGAAGGACCGTGGAGCTAGCGGCGAATTCGGAGAGCTCTTCGCTGCACTGCGCCGCTCGCAAGCGGCTTCGTTCTTCGCCTTCTGCCGTCGGCGACAGCTGAACTCCGGCGGTCAGTTGCAGCTCTGACCAACAGCGTGTTCTCAGTTCTGCGGGCAAGCACGCCCTCTTGCCTTGGCCCCGAGAGCAAAGTCCCGAGCGAGCACTCGACTCAGTGCAATGCACCCGGAAGGACGCTCTCGCTCGTCTTTCAAGGAGCGATTCCTAACAGCACAAGCAGCAGAGGCACAAACTGCGTGACGAGAAGGGACAACGTAGAACACGTCTCTGTCCTGGCACATTTTCGTGTGCGATACTTCCTCCGGGTCTTCGGCCTTGCGAAGCCCCGTGTACTGCGAGCGCTGCTACTCGCAGCTCAGAAGGACCGTGGAGCCTAGCGGCGAATTCGGAGAGCTCTTCGCTGCACTGCGCCGCTCGCAAGCGGCTTCGTTCTAAACGCCTTCTGCCGTCCGGCGACAGCTGAACTCCGGCGGTCAGTTGCAGCTCTGACCAACAGCGTGTTCTCAGTTTCTGCGGGCAAGCACGCCCTCTTGCCTTGGCCCCGAGAGCAAAGTCCCGAGCGAGCACTCGACTCAGTGCAATGCACCCGGAAGGACGCTCTCGCTCGTCTTTCAAGGAGCGATTCCTAACAGCACAAGCTGCAGAGGCACAAACTGCGTGACGAGAAGGGACTACGTAGAAACACGTCTATGTCCTGGCACATTTTCGTGTGCGATACTTCCCTCCGGGTCTTCGGGCCTTGCGAAGCCCCGTGTACTGCGAGCGCTGCTACTCGCAGCTGAGAAGGACCGTGGAGCTAGCGGCGAATTCGGAGAGCTCTTCGCTGCACTGGCGCCGCTCGCAAGCGGCTTCGTTCTACGCCTTCTGCCGTCCGGCGACAGCTGAACTCCGCGGTCAGTTTGCTGCTCTGCCCAACAGCGTGTTCTCAGTTCTGCGGCAAGCACGCCCTCTTGCCTTGGCCCCTGAGAGCAAAGTCCCGAGCGAGCACTACGACTCAGTGCAATGCACCCGGAAGGACGCTCTCGCTCGTCTGTCAAGGAGCGATTCCTAACAGCACAAGCAGGCAGAGGCACAAACTGCGTGACGAGAAGGGACAACGTAGAACACGTCTCTGTCCTGGCACATTTTCGTGTGCGATACTTCCCTCCGGGTCTTCGGGCCTTGCGAAGCCCCGTGTACTGCGAGCGCTGCTACTCGCAGCTCAGAAGGACCGTGGAGCTAGCGGCGAATTCGGAGAGCTCTTCGCTGCACTGCGCCGCTCGCAAGCGGCTTCGTTCTACGCCTTCTGCCGTCCCGGCGACAGCTGAACTCCGGCGGTCAGTTGCCGCTCTGCCCAACAGCGTGTTCTCAGTTCTGCGGGCAAGCACGCCCTCTTGCCTTGGCCCCGAGAGCAAAGTCCCGAGCGAGCACTCGACTCAGTGGCAATGCACCCGGAAGGACGCTCTCAGCTCGTTTTTCAAGGAGCGATTCCTAACAGCACAAGCAGCAGAGGCACAAACTGCGTGACGAGAAGGGACAAACGTAGAACACGTCTCTGTCCTGGCACATTTTCGTGTGCGATACTTCCCTCCGGGTCTTCGGGCCTTGCGAAGCCCCGTGTACTGCGAGCGCTGCTACTCGCAGCTCAGAAGGACCGTGGAGCTAGCGGCGAATTCGGAGAGCTCTTCGCTGCACTGGCGCGCCGCTCGCAAGCGGCTTCGTTCTTCGCCTTCTGCCGTCCGGCGAGAGCTGAACTCCGGCGGTCAGTTGCCGCTCTGCCCAACAGCGTGTTCTCAGTTCTGCGGGCAAGCACGCCTCTTGCCTTGGCCCCGGGAGCAAAGTCCCGAGCCGAGCACTCGACTCAGTGCAATGCACCCGGAAGGACGCTCTCGCTCGTCTTTCAAGGAGCGATTCCTAACAGCAGAAGCAGCAGAGGCACAAACTGCGTGACGAGAAGGGACAACGTAGAACACGTCTCTGTCCTGGCACATTTTCGGTGTGCGTACTTCCCTCCGGGTCTTCGGGCCTTGCGAAGCCCCGTGTTACTGCGAGCGCTGCTACTCGCAGCTGAGAAGGACCGTGGAGCTAGCGGCGAATTCGAGAGCTCTTCGCTGCACTGCGCCGCTCGCAAGCGCTTCGTTCTTCGCCTTCTGCCGTCCGGCGAGAGCTGAACTCCGGCGGTCAGTTTGCCGCTCTGCCCAACAGCGTGTTCTCAGTTCTGCGGGCAAGCACTCCCATCTTGCCTTGGCCCCGGGAGCAAAGTCCCGAGCGAGCACTCGACTCAGTGCAATGCACCCGGAAGGACGCTCTCGCTCGTCTTTCAAGGAGCGATTCCTAACAGCACAAGCAGCAGAGGCACAAACTGCGTGACGAGAAGGGACAACGTAGAAACAACGTCTCTGTCCTGGCACATTTCGGTGCGATACTTCCCTCCGGGTCTTCGGCCTTGCGAAGCCCCGTGTACCTGCGAGCGCTGCTACTCGCCAGTCTGAGAAGGACCGTGGAGCTAGCGGCGAATTCGGAGAGCTCTTCGCTGCACTGCGCCGCTCGCAAGCGGCTTCCGTTCTTCGCCTTCTGCCGTCCGGCGAGAGCTGAACTCCGGCGGTCAGTTGCCGCTCTGCCCAACAGCGTGTTCTCAGTTCTGCGGGCAAGCACGCCCTCTTGCCTTGGCCCCGGAGCAAAGTCCGAGCGAGCACTCGACTCAGTGCAATGCACCCGGAAGGACGCTCTCGCTCGTCTTTCAAGGAGCGATTCCTAACAGCACAAGCAGCAGAGGCACAAACTGCGTGACGAGAAGGGACAACGTAGAACACGTCTCTGTCCTGGCACATTTTTCGTGTGCGATACTTCCCTCCGGGTCTTCGGGCCTTGCGAAGCCCCGTGTACTGCGAGCGCTGCTACTCGCAGCTGAGAAGGACCGTGGAGCTAGCGGCGAATTCGGAGAGCTCTTCGCTGCACTGCGCCGCTCGCAAGCGGGCTTCGTTCTTCGCCTTCTGCGTCCGGCGAGAGCTGAACTCCGCGGTCAGTTGCCGCTCTGCCCAACAGCGTGTTCTCAGTTCTGCGGGCAAGCACGCCCTCTTGCCTTGGCCCGGGAGCAAAGTCCCGAGCGAGCACTCGACTCAGTGCAATGCACCCGGAAGGACGCTCTCGCTCGTCTTTCAAGGAGCGATTCCTAACAGCACAAGCAGCAGAGGCACAAACTGCGTGACGAGAAGGGACAACGTAGAACACGTCTCTGTCCTGGCACATTTTCGTGTGCGATACTTCCCTCCGGGTCTTCGGGCCTTGCGAAGCCCCGTGTACTGCGAGCGCTGCTACTCGCAGCTGAGAAGGACCGTGGAGCTAGCGGCGAATTCGGAGAGCTCATTCGCTGCACTGCGCCGCTCGCAAGCGGCTTCGTTCTTCGCCTTCTGCCGTCCGGCGACAGCTGAACTCCGGCGGTCAGTTGCCGCTCTGCCCAACAGCGTGTTCTCAAGTTCTGCGGGCAAGCACGCCCTCTTGCCTTGGCCCCGGGAGCAAAGTCCGAGCGAGCACTCGACTCAGTGCAATGCACCCGGAAGGACGCTCTCGCTCGTCTTTCAAGGAGCGATTCCTAACAGCACAAGCAGCAGAGGCACAAACTGCGTGACGAGAAGGGACAACGTAGAAACACGTCTCTGTCCTGGCACATTTTCGTGTGCGATACTTCCCTCCGGGTCTTCGGGCCTTGCGAAGCCCCGTGTACTGCGAGCGCTGCTACTCGCAGCTGAGAAGGACCGTGGAGCTAGCGGCGAATTCGGAGAGCTCTTCGCTGCACTGCGCCGCTCGCAAGCGGCTTCGTTCTTCGCCTTCTGCCGTCCGGCGAGAGCTGAACTCCGGGCGTCAGTTGCCGCTCTGCCCAACAGCGTGTTCTCAGTTCTGCGGGCAAGCACGCCCTCTTGCCTTGGCCCCGGGAGCAAAGTCCCGAGCGAGCACTCGACTCAGTGCAATGCAACCCGGAAGGAACGCTCTCGCTCGTCTTTCAAGGAGCGATTCCTAACACACAAGCAGCAGGAGGCACAAACTGCGTGACGAGAAGGGACAACGTAGAACACGTCTCTGTCCTGGCACATTTTCGTGTGCGATACTTCCCTCCGGGTCTTCGGGCCTTGCGAAGCCCCGTGTACGCGAGCGCTGCTACTCGCAGCTGAGAAGGACCGTGGAGCTAGCGGCGAATTCGGAGAGCTTCTTCGCTGCACTGCGCCGCTCGCAAGCGGCTTCGTTCTTCGCCTTCTGCCGTCCGCGACAGCTGAACTCCGGCGTCAGTTGCCGCTCTGCCCAACAGCGTGTTCTCAGTTCTGCGGGCAAGCACGCCTTCTTGCCTTGGCCCCGGGAGCAAAGTCCCGAGCGAGCACTCGACTCAGTGCAATGCACCGGAAGGACGCTCTCGCTCGTCTTTCAAGGAGCGATTCCTAACAGCAGAAGCGCAGAGGCACAAACTGCGTGACGAGAAGGGACAACGTAGAACACGTCTCTGTCCCTGGCACATTTTCGTGTGCGATACTTCCCTCCGGGTCTTCGGCCTTGCGAAGCCCGTGTACTGCGAGCGCTGCTACTCGCTAGCTGAGAAGGACCGTGGAGCTAGCGGCGAATTCGGAGAGCTCTTCGCTGCACTGCGCCGCTCGCAAGCGGCTTCGTTCTACGCCTTCTGCCGTCCGGCGACAGCTGAACTCCGGCGGTCAGTTGCAGCTCTGACCAACAGCGTGTTCTCAGTTCTGCGGGCAAGCACGCCCTCTTGCCTTGGCCCCGGGAGCAAAGTCCCGAGCGAGCACTCGACTCAGTGCAATGCACCCGGAAGGACGCTCTCGCTCGTCTTTCAAGGAGCGATTCCTAACAGCACAAGCAGCAGAGGCACAAACTGCGTGACGAGAAGGGGACAACGTAGAACACGTCTCTGTCCTGGCACATTTTCGTGTGCGATACTTCCCTCCGGGTCTTCGGGCCTTCGAAGCTCCGTGTACTGCGAGCGCTGCTACTCGCAGCTGAGAAGGACCGTGAGCTAGCGGCGATTCGGAGAGCTCTTCGCTGCACTGCGCCGCTCGCAAGCGGCTTCGTTCTTCGCCTTCTGCCGTCCGGCGAGAGCTGAACCTCCGGCGGTCAGTTGCCGCTCTGCCCAAACAGCGTGTTCTCAGTTCTGCGGGCAAGCACGCCCTCTTGCCTTGGCCCCTGAGAGCAAAGTCCGAGCGAGCACTCGACTCAGTGCAATGCACCCGGAAGGACGCTCTCGCTCGTCTTTCAAGGAGCGATTCCTAACAGCACAAGCAGCAGAGCACAAACTGCGTGACGAGAAGGACAACGTAGAACACGTCTCTGTCCTGGCACATTTTCGTGTGCGATACTTCCCTCCGGGTCTTCGGGCCTTTGCGAAGCTCCGTGTACTGCGAGCGCTGCTACTCGCAGCTCAGAAGGACCGTGGAGCTAGCGCGAATTCGGAGAGCTCTTCGCTGCACTGCGCCGCTCGCAAGCGGCTTCGTTCTTCGCCTTCTGCCGTCCGGCGACAGCTGAACTCCGGCGGTCAGTTCAGCTCTGACCAACAGCGTGTTCTCAGTTCTGCGGGCAAGCACGCCCTCTTGCCTTGGCCCCCGAGAGCAAAGTCCCGAGCGAGCACTCGACTCAGTGCAATGCAACCCGGAAGGACGCTCTCGCTCGTCTTTCAAGGAGCGATTCCTAACAGCACAAGCAGCAGAGGCACAAAACTGCGTGACGAGAAGGGACAACGTAGAACACGTCTCTGTCCTGGCACATTTTTCGTGTGCGATACTTCCTCCGGGTCTTCGGGCCTTGCGAAGCCCCGTGTACTGCGAGCGCTGCTACTTCGCAGCTCAGAAGGACCGTGGAGCTAGCGGCGAATTCGGAGAGCTCTTCGCTGCACTGCGCGCTCGCAAGCGGCTTCGTTCTACGCCTTCTGCCGTCCGGCGACAGCTGAACTCCGGCGGTCGAGTTGCAGCTCTGACCAACAGCGTGTTCTCAGTTTCTGCGGGCAAGCACGCCCTCTTGCCTTGGCCCCGAGAGCAAAGTCCCGAGCGAGCACTCGACTCAGTGCAATGCAACCCGGAAGGACGCTCTCGCTCGTCTTTCAAGGAGCGATTCCTAACAGCACAAGCAGCAGAGGCACAAACTGCGTGACGGAGAAGGGACAAAGTAGAACACGTCTCTGTCCTGGCACATTTTCGTGTGCGATACTTCCCTCCGGGTCTTCGGGCCTTGCGAAGCCCCGTGTACTGCGAGCGCTGCTACTCGCAGCTGAGAAGGACCGTGGAGCTAGCGGCGAATTCGGAGAGCTCTTCGCTGCACTGCGCCGCTCGCAAGCGGCTTCGTTTCTTACGCCTTCTGCCGTCCGGCGACAGCTGAACTCCGGCGGTCAGTTGCAGCTCTGCCCAAACAGCGTGTTCTCAGTTCTGCGGCAAGCACGCCCTCTTGCCTTGGCCCCCGGGAGCAAAGTCCCGAGCGAGCACTCGACTCAGTGCAATGCACCCGGAAGACGCTCTCGCTCGTCTTTCAAGGAGCGATTCCTAAACAGCACAAGCAGCAGAGGCACAAACTGCGTGACAGAAGGGACAACGTAGAACACGTCTCTGTCCTGGCACATTTTCGTGTGCGATACTTCCCTCCGGGTCTTCGGGCCTTGCGAAGCCCCGTGTACTGCGAGCGCTGCTACTCGCAGCTGAGAAGGACCGTGGAGCTAGCGGCGAATTCGGAGAGCTCTTCGCTGCACTGCGCCGCTCGCAAGCGGCTTCGTTTCTTCGCCTTCTGCCGTCCGGCGAGAGCTGAACCTCCGGCGGTCAGGTTGCCGCTCTGCCAACAGCGTGTTCTCAGTTCTGCGGGCAAGCACGCCCTCTTGCCTTGGCCCCGGGAGCAAAGTCCCGAGCGAGCACTCGACTCAGTGCAATGCACCCGGAAGGACGCTCTCGCTCGTCTTTCAAGGAGCGATTTCCTAACAGCACAAGCAGCAGAGGCACAAACTGCGTGACGAGAAGGACAACGTAGAACACGTCTCTGTCCTGGCACATTTTCGTGTGCGATACTTCCCTCCGGTCTTCGGGCCTTGCGAAGCCCCGTGTACTGCGAGCGCTGCTACTCGCAGCTGAGAAGGACCGTGGAGCTAGCGGCGAATTCGGAGAGCTCTTCGCTGCACTGCGCCGCTCGCAAGCGGCTTTCGTTCTTCAGCCTTCTGCCGTCCGGCGAGAGCTGACTCCGGCGGTCAGTTGCCGCTCTGCCCAACAAGCGTGTTCTCAGTTCTGCGGGCAAGCACGCCCTCTTGCCTTGCCCCGAGAGCAAAGTCCCGAGCGAGCACTCGACTCAGTGCAATGCACCCGGAAGGACGCTCTCGCTCGTCTTTCAAGGAGCGATTCCTAACAGCACAAGCAGCAGAGGCACAAACTGCGTGACGAGAAAGGGACAACGTAGAACACGTCTCGGTCCCTGGCACATTTTCGTGTGCGATACTTCCCTCCGGGTCTTCGGGCCTTGCGAAGCCCCGTGTACTGCGAGCGCTGCTACTCGCAGCTCAGAAGGACCGTGGAGCTAGCGGCGAATTCGGAGAGCTCTTCGCTGCACTGCGCCGCTCGCAAGCGGCTTCGTTCTTTCGCCTTCTGCCGTCCGGGCGACAGCTGAACTCCGGCGGTCAGTTGCAGCTCTGACCAACAGCGTGTTCTCAGTTCTGCGGGCAAGCACGCCCTCTTGCCTTGGCCCCGAGAGCAAAGTCCCGAGCGAGCACTCGACTCAGTGCAATGCACCCGGAAGGACGCTCTCGCTCGTCTTTCAAGGAGCGATTCCTAACAGCAGAAGCAGCAGAGGCACAAACTGCGTGACGAGAAGGACAACGTAGAACACGTCTCTGTCCTGGCACATTTTCGTGTGCGATACTTCCCTCCCGGGTCTTCGGGCCTTGCGAAGCCCCGTGTACTGCGAGCGCTGCTACTCGCAGCTGAGAGGACCGTGGAGCTAGCGGCGAATTCGGAGAGCTCTTCGCTGCACTGCGCCGCTCGCAAGCGGCTTCGTTCTTCGCCTTCTGCCGTCCGGCGAGAGCTGAACTCCGGCGGTCAGTTGCAGCTCTGCCCAACAGCGTGTTCTCAGTTCTGCGGGCAAGCACGCCCTCTTGCCTTGGCCCCGGGAGCAAAGTCCGAGCGAGCACTCGACTCAGTGCAATGCACCCGGAAGGACGCTCTCGCTCGTCTTTCAAGGAGCGATTCCTAACAGCACAAGCAGCAGAGGCACAAACTGCGTGACGAGAAGGGACAACGTAGAACACGTCTCTGTCCTGGCACATTTTCGTGTGCGATACTTCCCTCCGGGTCTTCGGGCCTTGCGAAGCCCCGTGTACTGCGAGCGCTGCTACTCGCAGCTGAGAAGGACCGTGGAGCTAGCGGCGAATTCGAGAGCTCTTCGCTGCACTGCGCCGCTCGCAAGCGGCTTCGTTCTTCGCCTTCTGCCGTCCGGCGAGAGCTGAACTCCGCGGTCAGTTGCCGCTCTGCCCAACAGCGTGTTCTCAGTTCTGCGGGCAAGCACGCCCTCTTGCCTTGGCCCCGAGAGCAAAGTCCCGAGCGAGCACTCGACTCAGTGCAATGCACCGGAAGGACGCTCTCGCTCGTCTTTCAAGGAGCGATTTCCTAACAGCACAAGCAGCAGAGGCACAAACTGCGTGACGAGAAGGACAACGTAGAACACGTCTCTGTCCTGGCACATTTTCGTGTGCGATTACTTCCCTCCGGGTCTTCGGGCCTTGCGAAGCCCCGTGTACTGCGAGCGCTGGCTACTCCGCAGCTCAGAAGGACCGTGGAGCTAGCGGCGAATTCGGAGAGCTCTTCGCTGCACTGCGCCGCTCGCAAGCGGCTTCGTTCTTCGCCTTCTGCGTCCGGCGACAGCTGAACTCCGGCGGTCAGTTGCAGCTCTGCCCAACAGCGTGTTCTCAGTTCTGCGGGCAAGCACGCCCTCTTGCCTTGGCCCCGAGAGCAAAGTCCCGAGCGAGCACTCGACTCAGTGCAATGCACCCGGAAGGACGCTCTCGCTCGTCTTTCAAGGAGCGATTCCTAACAGCAGAAGCAGCAGAGGCACAAACTGCGTGACGAGAAGGGACCAACGTAGAACACGTCTCTGTCCTGGCACATTTTCGTGTGCGATACTTCCCTCCGGGTCTTCGGGCCTTGCGAAGCCCCGTGTACTGCGAGCGCTGCTACTCGCAGCTGAGAAGGACCGTGGAGCTAGCGGCGAATTCGGAGAGCTCTTCGCTGCACTGCGCCGCTCGCAAGCGGCTTCGTTCTTCGCCTTCTGCCGTCCGGCGAGAGCTGAACTCCGGCGGTCAGTTGCCGCTCTGCCCAACAGCGTGTTCTCAGTTCTGCGGGCAAGCACGCCCTCTTGCCTTGGCCCCGGGAGCAAAGTCCCGAGCGAGCACTCGACTCGTGCAATGCACCCGGAAGGACGCTTCTCGCTCGTCTTTCAAGGAGCGATTCCTAACAGCAGAAGCCAGCAGAGGCACAAACTGCGTGACGAGAAGGGACAACGTAGAACACGTCTCTGTCCTGGCACATTTTCGTGTGCGATACTTCCCTCCGGGTCTTCGGGCCTTGCGAAGCCCGTGTACTGCGAGCGCTGCTACTCGCAGCTGAGAAGGGACCGTGGAGCTAGCGGCGATTCGGAGAGCTCTTCGCTGCACTGCGCGCTCGCAAGCGGCTTCGTTCTTCGCCTTCTGCCGTCCGGCGAGAGCTGAACTCCCGGCGTCAGTTGCCGCTCTGCCCAACAGCGTGTTCTCAGTTCTGCGGGCAAGCACGCCCTCTTGCCTTGGCCCCGAGAGCAAAGTCCCGAGCGAGCACTCGACTCAGTGCAATGCACCCGGAAGGACGCTCTCGCTCGTCTTTCAAGGAGCGATTCCTAACAGCACAAGCTAGCAGAGGCACAAACTGCGTGACGAGAAGGGACAACGTAGAACACGTCTCTGTCCTGGCACATTTTCGTGTGCGATACTTCCCCTCCGGGTCTTCGGGCCTTGCGAAGCTCCGTGTACTGCGAGCGCTGCTACTCGCAGCTCAGAAGGACCGTGGAGCTAGCGGCGAATTCGGAGAGCTCTTCGCTGCACTGCCGCGCTCGCAAGCGGCTTCGTTCTTCGCCTTCTGCCGTCCGGCGACAGCTGAACTCCGGCGGTCAGTTGCAGCTCTGACCAACAGCGTGTTCTCAGTTCTGCGGGCAAGCACGCCCTCTTGCTTGGCCCCCGAGAGCAAAGTCCCGAGCGGAGCGTCCTTCCGGTGCATTGCACTGAGTCGAGTGCTCGCTCGGGACTTTGCTCTCGGGGCCAAGGCAAGAGGGCGTGCTTGCCCGCAGAACTGAGAACACGCTGTTGGTCAGAGCTGCAACTGACCGCCGGAGTTCAGCTGTCGCCGGACGGCAGAAGGCGAAGAACGAAGCCGCTTGCGAGCGGCGCAGTGCAGCGAAGAGCTCTCCGAATTCGCCGCTAGCTCCACGGTCCTTCTGAGCTGCGAGTAGCAGCGCTCGCAGTACACGGAGCTTCGCAAGGCCCGAAGACCCGGAGGGAAGTATCGCACACGAAAATGTGCCAGGACAGAGACGTGTTCTACGTTGTCCCTTCTCGTCACGCAGTTTGTGCCTCTGCTGCTTGTGCTGTTAGGAATCGCTCCTTGAAAGACGAGCGAGAGCGTCCTTCCGGGTGCATTGCACTGAGTCGAGTGCTCGCTCGGGACTTTGCTCTCGGGGCCAAGGCAAGAGGGCGTGCTTGCCCGCAGAACTGAGAACACGCTGTTGGGCAGAGCGGCAACTGACCGCCGGAGTTCAGCTCTCGCCGGACGGCAGAAGGCGAAGAACGAAGCCGCTTGCGAGCGGCGCAGTGCAGCGAAGAGCTCTCCGAATTCGCCGCTAGCTCCACGGTCCTTCTCAGCTGCGAGTAGCAGCGCTCGCAGTACACGGGGCTTCGCAAGGCCCGAAGACCCGGAGGGAAGTATCGCACACGAAAATGTGCCAGGACAGAGACGTGTTCTACGTTGTCCCTTCTCGTCACGCAGTTTGTGCCTCTGCTGCTTCTGCTGTTAGGAATCGCTCCTTGAAAGACGAGCGAGAGCGTCCTTCCGGGTGCATTGCACTGAGTCGAGTGCTCGCTCGGGACTTTGCTCCCGGGGCCAAGGCAAGAGGGCGTGCTTGCCCGCAGAACTGAGAACACGCTGTTGGGCAGAGCGGCAACTGACCGCCGGAGTTCAGCTCTCGCCGGACGGCAGAAGGCGAAGAACGAAGCCGCTTGCGAGCGGCGCAGTGCAGCGAAGAGCTCTCCGAATTCGCCGCTAGCTCCACGGTCCTTCTCAGCTGCGAGTAGCAGCGCTCGCAGTACACGGGCTTCGCAAGGCCCGAAGACCCGGAGGGAAGTATCGCACACGAAAATGTGCCAGGACAGAGACGTGTTCTACGTTGTCCCTTCTCGTCACGCAGTTTGTGCCTCTGCTGCTTCTGCTGTTAGGAATCGCTCCTTGAAAGACGAGCGAGAGCGTCCTTCCGGGTGCATTGCACTGAGTCGAGTGCTCGCTCGGGACTTTGCTCTCGGGGCCAAGGCAAGAGGGCGTGCTTGCCCGCAGAACTGAGAACACGCTGTTGGGCAGAGCTGCAACTGACCGCCGGAGTTCAGCTGTCGCCGGACGGCAGAAGGCGAAGAACGAAGCCGCTTGCGAGCGGCGCAGTGCAGCGAAGAGCTCTCCGAATTCGCCGCTAGCTCCACGGTCCTTCTGAGCTGCGAGTAGCAGCGCTCGCAGTACACGGGGCTTCGCAAGGCCCGAAGACCCGGAGGGAAGTATCGCACACGAAAATGTGCCAGGACAGAGACGTGTTCTACGTTGTCCCTTCTCGTCACGCAGTTTGTGCCTCTGCTGCTTGTGCTGTTAGGAATCGCTCCTTGAAAGACGAGCGAGAGCGTCCTTCCGGGTGCATTGCACTGAGTCGAGTGCTCGCTCGGGACTTTGCTCTCGGGGCCAAGGCAAGAGGGCGTGCTTGCCCGCAGAACTGAGAACACGCTGTTGGGCAGAGCGGCAACTGACCGCCGGAGTTCAGCTCTCGCCGGACGGCAGAAGGCGAAGAACGAAGCCGCTTGCGAGCGGCGCAGTGCAGCGAAGAGCTCTCCGAATTCGCCGCTAGCTCCACGGTCCTTCTCAGCTGCGAGTAGCAGCGCTCGCAGTACACGGGGCTTCGCAAGGCCCGAAGACCCGGAGGGAAGTATCGCACACGAAAATGTGCCAGGACAGAGACGTGTTCTACGTTGTCCCTTCTCGTCACGCAGTTTGTGCCTCTGCTGCTTGTGCTGTTAGGAATCGCTCCTTGAAAGACGAGCGAGAGCGTCCTTCCGGGTGCATTGCACTGAGTCGAGTGCTCGCTCGGGACTTTGCTCCCGGGGCCAAGGCAAGAGGGCGTGCTTGCCCGCAGAACTGAGAACACGCTGTTGGGCAGAGCTGCAACTGACCGCCGGAGTTCAGCTCTCGCCGGACGGCAGAAGGCGAAGAACGAAGCCGCTTGCGAGCGGCGCAGTGCAGCGAAGAGCTCTCCGAATTCGCCGCTAGCTCCACGGTCCTTCTCAGCTGCGAGTAGCAGCGCTCGCAGTACACGGGGCTTCGCAAGGCCCGAAGACCCGGAGGGAAGTATCGCACACGAAAATGTGCCAGGACAGAGACGTGTTCTACGTTGTCCCTTCTCGTCACGCAGTTTGTGCCTCTGCTGCTTCTGCTGTTAGGAATCGCTCCTTGAAAGACGAGCGAGAGCGTCCTTCCGGGTGCATTGCACTGAGTCGAGTGCTCGCTCGGGACTTTGCTCTCGGGGCCAAGGCAAGAGGGCGTGCTTGCCCGCAGAACTGAGAACACGCTGTTGGTCAGAGCTGCAACTGACCGCCGGAGTTCAGCTGTCGCCGGACGGCAGAAGGCGAAGAACGAAGCCGCTTGCGAGCGGCGCAGTGCAGCGAAGAGCTCTCCGAATTCGCCGCTAGCTCCACGGTCCTTCTGAGCTGCGAGTAGCAGCGCTCGCAGTACACGGGGCTTCGCAAGGCCCGAAGACCCGGAGGGAAGTATCGCACACGAAAATGTGCCAGGACAGAGACGTGTTCTACGTTGTCCCTTCTCGTCACGCAGTTTGTGCCTCTGCTGCTTGTGCTGTTAGGAATCGCTCCTTGAAAGACGAGCGAGAGCGTCCTTCCGGGTGCATTGCACTGAGTCGAGTGCTCGCTCGGGACTTTGCTCTCGGGGCCAAGGCAAGAGGGCGTGCTTGCCCGCAGAACTGAGAACACGCTGTTGGGCAGAGCGGCAACTGACCGCCGGAGTTCAGCTCTCGCCGGACGGCAGAAGGCGAAGAACGAAGCCGCTTGCGAGCGGCGCAGTGCAGCGAAGAGCTCTCCGAATTCGCCGCTAGCTCCACGGTCCTTCTCAGCTGCGAGTAGCAGCGCTCGCAGTACACGGGGCTTCGCAAGGCCCGAAGACCCGGAGGGAAGTATCGCACACGAAAATGTGCCAGGACAGAGACGTGTTCTACGTTGTCCCTTCTCGTCACGCAGTTTGTGCCTCTGCTGCTTGTGCTGTTAGGAATCGCTCCTTGAAAGACGAGCGAGAGCGTCCTTCCGGGTGCATTGCACTGAGTCGAGTGCTCGCTCGGGACTTTGCTCCGGGGCCAAGGCAAGAGGGCGTGCTTGCCCGCAGAACTGAGAACACGCTGTTGGGCAGAGCGGCAACTGACCGCCGGAGTTCAGCTCTCGCCGGACGGCAGAAGGCGAAGAACGAAGCCGCTTGCGAGCGGCGCAGTGCAGCGAAGAGCTCTCCGAATTCGCCGCTAGCTCCACGGTCCTTCTCAGCTGCGAGTAGCAGCGCTCGCAGTACACGGGGCTTCGCAAGGCCCGAAGACCCGGAGGGAAGTATCGCACACGAAAATGTGCCAGGACAGAGACGTGTTCTACGTTGTCCCTTCTCGTCACGCAGTTTGTGCCTCTGCTGCTTGTGCTGTTAGGAATCGCTCCTTGAAAGACGAGCGAGAGCGTCCTTCCGGGTGCATTGCACTGAGTCGAGTGCTCGCTCGGGACTTTGCTCCCGGGGCCAAGGCAAGAGGGCGTGCTTGCCCGCAGAACTGAGAACACGCTGTTGGGCAGAGCTGCAACTGACCGCCGGAGTTCAGCTGTCGCCGGACGGCAGAAGGCGTAGAACGAAGCCGCTTGCGAGCGGCGCAGTGCAGCGAAGAGCTCTCCGAATTCGCCGCTAGCTCCACGGTCCTTCTCAGCTGCGAGTAGCAGCGCTCGCAGTACACGGGGCTTCGCAAGGCCCGAAGACCCGGAGGGAAGTATCGCACACGAAAATGTGCCAGGACAGAGACGTGTTCTACGTTGTCCCTTCTCGTCACGCAGTTTGTGCCTCTGCTGCTTGTGCTGTTAGGAATCGCTCCTTGAAAGACGAGCGAGAGCGTCCTTCCGGGTGCATTGCACTGAGTCGAGTGCTCGCTCGGGACTTTGCTCTCGGGGCCAAGGCAAGAGGGCGTGCTTGCCCGCAGAACTGAGAACACGCTGTTGGTCAGAGCTGCAACTGACCGCCGGAGTTCAGCTGTCGCCGGACGGCAGAAGGCGTAGAACGAAGCCGCTTGCGAGCGGCGCAGTGCAGCGAAGAGCTCTCCGAATTCGCCGCTAGCTCCACGGTCCTTCTGAGCTGCGAGTAGCAGCGCTCGCAGTACACGGGGCTTCGCAAGGCCCGAAGACCCGGAGGGAAGTATCGCACACGAAAATGTGCCAGGACAGAGACGTGTTCTACGTTGTCCCTTCTCGTCACGCAGTTTGTGCCTCTGCTGCTTGTGCTGTTAGGAATCGCTCCTTGAAAGACGAGCGAGAGCGTCCTTCCGGGTGCATTGCACTGAGTCGAGTGCTCGCTCGGGACTTTGCTCTCGGGGCCAAGGCAAGAGGGCGTGCTTGCCCGCAGAACTGAGAACACGCTGTTGGTCAGAGCTGCAACTGACCGCCGGAGTTCAGCTGTCGCCGGACGGCAGAAGGCGAAGAACGAAGCCGCTTGCGAGCGGCGCAGTGCAGCGAAGAGCTCTCCGAATTCGCCGCTAGCTCCACGGTCCTTCTGAGCTGCGAGTAGCAGCGCTCGCAGTACACGGAGCTTCGCAAGGCCCGAAGACCCGGAGGGAAGTATCGCACACGAAAATGTGCCAGGACAGAGACGTGTTCTACGTTGTCCCTTCTCGTCACGCAGTTTGTGCCTCTGCTGCTTGTGCTGTTAGGAATCGCTCCTTGAAAGACGAGCGAGAGCGTCCTTCCGGGTGCATTGCACTGAGTCGAGTGCTCGCTCGGGACTTTGCTCTCGGGGCCAAGGCAAGAGGGCGTGCTTGCCCGCAGAACTGAGAACACGCTGTTGGGCAGAGCGGCAACTGACCGCCGGAGTTCAGCTCTCGCCGGACGGCAGAAGGCGAAGAACGAAGCCGCTTGCGAGCGGCGCAGTGCAGCGAAGAGCTCTCCGAATTCGCCGCTAGCTCCACGGTCCTTCTCAGCTGCGAGTAGCAGCGCTCGCAGTACACGGAGCTTCGAAAGGCCCGAAGACCCGGAGGGAAGTATCGCACACGAAAATGTGCCAGGACAGAGACGTGTTCTACGTTGTCCCCTTCTCGTCACGCAGTTTGTGCCTCTGCTGCTTGTGCTGTTAGGAATCGCTCCTTGAAAGACGAGCGAGAGCGTCCTTCCGGGTGCATTGCACTGAGTCGAGTGCTCGCTCGGGACTTTGCTCCCGGGGCAAGGCAAGAGGGCGTGCTTGCCCGCAGAACTGAGAACACGCTGTTGGTCAGAGCTGCAACTGACCGCCGGAGTTCAGCTGTCGCCGGACGGCAGAAGGCGTAGAACGAAGCCGCTTGCGAGCGGCGCAGTGCAGCGAAGAGCTCTCCGAATTCGCCGCTAGCTCCACGGTCCTTCTCAGCTGCGAGTAGCAGCGCTCGCAGTACACGGGGCTTCGCAAGGCCCGAAGACCCGGAGGGAAGTATCGCACACGAAAATGTGCCAGGACAGAGACGTGTTCTACGTTGTCCCTTCTCGTCACGCAGTTTGTGCCTCTGCTGCTTCTGCTGTTAGGAATCGCTCCTTGAAGACGAGCGAGAGCGTCCTTCCGGGTGCATTGCACTGAGTCGAGTGCTCGCTCGGGACTTTGCTCCCGGGGCCAAGGCAAGAGGGCGTGCTTGCCCGCAGAACTGAGAAACTACACGCTGTTGGGCAGAGCGGCAACTGACCGCCGGAGTTCAGCTGTCGCCGGACGGCAGAAGGCGAAGAACGAAGCCGCTTGCGAGCGGCGCAGTGCAGCGAAGAGCTCTCCGAATTCGCCGCTAGCTCCACGGTCCTTCTCAGCTGCGAGTAGCAGCGCTCGCAGTACACGGGGCTTCGCAAGGCCCGAAGACCCGGAGGGAAGTATCGCACACGAAAATGTGCCAGGACAGAGACGTGTTCTACGTTGTCCCTTCTCGTCACGCAGTTTGTGCCTCTGCTGCTTGTGCTGTTAGGAATCGCTCCTTGAAAGACGAGCGAGAGCGTCCTTCCGGGTGCATTGCACTGAGTCGAGTGCTCGCTCGGGACTTTGCTCCGGGGCCAAGGCAAGAGGGCGTGCTTGCCCGCAGAACTGAGAACACGCTGTTGGGCAGAGCGGCAACTGACCGCCGGAGTTCAGCTCTCGCCGGACGGCAGAAGGCGAAGAACGAAGCCGCTTGCGAGCGGCGCAGTGCAGCGAAGAGCTCTCCGAATTCGCCGCTAGCTCCACGGTCCTTCTCAGCTGCGAGTAGCAGCGCTCGCAGTACACGGGGCTTCGCAAGGCCCGAAGACCCGGAGGGAAGTATCGCACACGAAAATGTGCCAGGACAGAGACGTGTTCTACGTTGTCCCTTCTCGTCACGCAGTTTGTGCCTCTGCTGCTTGTGCTGTTAGGAATCGCTCCTTGAAAGACGAGCGAGAGCGTCCTTCCGGGTGCATTGCACTGAGTCGAGTGCTCGCTCGGGACTTTGCTCCCGGGGCCAAGGCAAGAGGGCGTGCTTGCCCGCAGAACTGAGAACACGCTGTTGGGCAGAGCGGCAACTGACCGCCGGAGTTCAGCTGTCGCCGGACGGCAGAAGGCGAAGAACGAAGCCGCTTGCGAGCGGCGCAGTGCAGCGAAGAGCTCTCCGAATTCGCCGCTAGCTCCACGGTCCTTCTCAGCTGCGAGTAGCAGCGCTCGCAGTACACGGGGCTTCGCAAGGCCCGAAGACCCGGAGGGAAGTATCGCACACGAAAATGTGCCAGGACAGAGACGTGTTCTACGTTGTCCCTTCTCGTCACGCAGTTTGTGCCTCTGCTGCTTGTGCTGTTAGGAATCGCTCCTTGAAAGACGAGCGAGAGCGTCCTTCCGGGTGCATTGCACTGAGTCGAGTGCTCGCTCGGGACTTTGCTCCCGGGGCCAAGGCAAGAGGGCGTGCTTGCCCGCAGAACTGAGAACACGCTGTTGGGCAGAGCGGCAACTGACCGCCGGAGTTCAGCTCTCGCCGGACGGCAGAAGGCGAAGAACGAAGCCGCTTGCGAGCGGCGCAGTGCAGCGAAGAGCTCTCCGAATTCGCCGCTAGCTCCACGGTCCTTCTCAGCTGCGAGTAGCAGCGCTCGCAGTACACGGGGCTTCGCAAGGCCCGAAGACCCGGAGGGAAGTATCGCACACGAAAATGTGCCAGGACAGAGACGTGTTCTACGTTGTCCCTTCTCGTCACGCAGTTTGTGCCTCTGCTGCTTGTGCTGTTAGGAATCGCTCCTTGAAAGACGAGCGAGAGCGTCCTTCCGGGTGCATTGCACTGAGTCGAGTGCTCGCTCGGGACTTTGCTCCCGGGGGCCAAGGCAAGAGGGCGTGCTTGCCCGCAGAACTGAGAACACGCTGTTGGGCAGAGCGGCAACTGACCGCCGGAGTTCAGCTCTCGCCGGACGGCAGAAGGCGAAGAACGAAGCCGCTTGCGAGCGGCGCAGTGCAGCGAAGAGCTCTCCGAATTCGCCGCTAGCTCCACGGTCCTTCTCAGCTGCGAGTAGCAGCGCTCGCAGTACACGGGGCTTCGCAAGGCCCGAAGACCCGGAGGGAAGTATCGCACACGAAAATGTGCAGGACAGAGACGTGTTCTACGTTGTCCCTTCTCGTCACGCAGTTTGTGCCTCTGCTGCTTGTGCTGTTAGGAATCGCTCCTTGAAAGACGAGCGAGAGCGTCCTTCCGGGTGCATTGCACTGAGTCGAGTGCTCGCTCGGGACTTTGCTCCCGGGGCCAAGGCAAGAGGGCGTGCTTGCCCGCAGAACTGAGAACACGCTGTTGGGCAGAGCGGCAACTGACCGCCGGAGTTCAGCTCTCGCCGGACGGCAGAAGGCGAAGAACGAAGCCGCTTGCGAGCGGCGCAGTGCAGCGAAGAGCTCTCCGAATTCGCCGCTAGCTCCACGGTCCTTCTCAGCTGCGAGTAGCAGCGCTCGCAGTACACGGGGCTTCGCAAGGCCCGAAGACCCGGAGGGAAGTATCGCACACGAAAATGTGCCAGGACAGAGACGTGTTCTACGTTGTCCCTTCTCGTCACGCAGTTTGTGCCTCTGCTGCTTCTGCTGTTAGGAATCGCTCCTTGAAAGACGAGCGAGAGCGTCCTTCCGGGTGCATTGCACTGAGTCGAGTGCTCGCTCGGGACTTTGCTCCCGGGGCCAAGGCAAGAGGGCGTGCTTGCCCGCAGAACTGAGAACACGCTGTTGGGCAGAGCGGCAACTGACCGCCGGAGTTCAGCTCTCGCCGGACGGCAGAAGGCGAAGAACGAAGCCGCTTGCGAGCGGCGCAGTGCAGCGAAGAGCTCTCCGAATTCGCCGCTAGCTCCACGGTCCTTCTGAGCTGCGAGTAGCAGCGCTCGCAGTACACGGGGCTTCGCAAGGCCCGAAGACCCGGAGGGAAGTATCGCACACGAAAATGTGCCAGGACAGAGACGTGTTCTACGTTGTCCCTTCTCGTCACGCAGTTTGTGCCTCTGCTGCTTGTGCTGTTAGGAATCGCTCCTTGAAAAACGAGCGAGAGCGTCCTTCCGGGTGCATTGCACTGAGTCGAGTGCTCGCTCGGGACTTTGCTCTCGGGGCCAAGGCAAGAGGGCGTGCTTGCCCGCAGAACTGAGAACACGCTGTTGGGCAGAGCGGCAACTGACCGCCGGAGTTCAGCTGTCGCCGGACGGCAGAAGGCGTAGAACGAAGCCGCTTGCGAGCGGCGCAGTGCAGCGAAGAGCTCTCCGAATTCGCCGCTAGCTCCACGGTCCTTCTGAGCTGCGAGTAGCAGCGCTCGCAGTACACGGGGCTTCGCAAGGCCCGAAGACCCGGAGGGAAGTATCGCACACGAAAATGTGCCAGGACAGAGACGTGTTCTACGTTGTCCCTTCTCGTCACGCAGTTTGTGCCTCTGCTGCTTGTGCTGTTAGGAATCGCTCCTTGAAAGACGAGCGAGAGCGTCCTTCCGGGTGCATTGCACTGAGTCGAGTGCTCGCTCGGGACTTTGCTCTCGGGGCCAAGGCAAGAGGGCGTGCTTGCCCGCAGAACTGAGAACACGCTGTTGGGCAGAGCTGCAACTGACCGCCGGAGTTCAGCTGTCGCCGGACGGCAGAAGGCGTAGAACGAAGCCGCTTGCGAGCGGCGCAGTGCAGCGAAGAGCTCTCCGAATTCGCCGCTAGCTCCACGGTCCTTCTCAGCTGCGAGTAGCAGCGCTCGCAGTACACGGGGCTTCGCAAGGCCCGAAGACCCGGAGGGAAGTATCGCACACGAAAATGTGCCAGGACAGAGACGTGTTCTACGTTGTCCCTTCTCGTCACGCAGTTTGTGCCTCTGCTGCTTGTGCTGTTAGGAATCGCTCCTTGAAAGACGAGCGAGAGCGTCCTTCCGGGTGCATTGCACTGAGTCGAGTGCTCGCTCGGGACTTTGCTCTCGGGGCCAAGGCAAGAGGGCGTGCTTGCCCGCAGAACTGAGAACACGCTGTTGGTCAGAGCTGCAACTGACCGCCGGAGTTCAGCTGTCGCCGGACGGCAGAAGGCGTAGAACGAAGCCGCTTGCGAGCGGCGCAGTGCAGCGAAGAGCTCTCCGAATTCGCCGCTAGCTCCACGGTCCTTCTGAGCTGCGAGTAGCAGCGCTCGCAGTACACGGGGCTTCGCAAGGCCCGAAGACCCGGAGGGAAGTATCGCACACGAAAATGTGCCAGGACAGAGACGTGTTCTACGTTGTCCCTTCTCGTCACGCAGTTTGTGCCTCTGCTGCTTGTGCTGTTAGGAATCGCTCCTTGAAAGACGAGCGAGAGCGTCCTTCCGGGTGCATTGCACTGAGTCGAGTGCTCGCTCGGGACTTTGCTCTCGGGGCCAAGGCAAGAGGGCGTGCTTGCCCGCAGAACTGAGAACACGCTGTTGGTCAGAGCTGCAACTGACCGCCGGAGTTCAGCTGTCGCCGGACGGCAGAAGGCGAAGAACGAAGCCGCTTGCGAGCGGCGCAGTGCAGCGAAGAGCTCTCCGAATTCGCCGCTAGCTCCACGGTCCTTCTGAGCTGCGAGTAGCAGCGCTCGCAGTACACGGAGCTTCGCAAGGCCCGAAGACCCGGAGGGAAGTATCGCACACGAAAATGTGCCAGGACAGAGACGTGTTCTACGTTGTCCCTTCTCGTCACGCAGTTTGTGCCTCTGCTGCTTGTGCTGTTAGGAATCGCTCCTTGAAAGACGAGCGAGAGCGTCCTTCCGGGTGCATTGCACTGAGTCGAGTGCTCGCTCGGGACTTTGCTCTCGGGGCCAAGGCAAGAGGGCGTGCTTGCCCGCAGAACTGAGAACACGCTGTTGGGCAGAGCGGCAACTGACCGCCGGAGTTCAGCTCTCGCCGACGGCAGAAGGCGAAGAACGAAGCCGCTTGCGAGCGGCGCAGTGCAGCGAAGAGCTCTCCGAATTCGCCGCTAGCTCCACGGTCCTTCTCAGCTGCGAGTAGCAGCGCTCGCAGTACACGGGGCTTCGCAAGGCCCGAAGACCCGGAGGGAAGTATCGCACACGAAAATGTGCCAGGACAGAGACGTGTTCTACGTTGTCCCTTCTCGTCACGCAGTTTGTGCCTCTGCTGCTTCTGCTGTTAGGAATCGCTCCTTGAAAGACGAGCGAGAGCGTCCTTCCGGGTGCATTGCACTGAGTCGAGTGCTCGCTCGGGACTTTGCTCCCGGGGCCAAGGCAAGAGGGCGTGCTTGCCCGCAGAACTGAGAACACGCTGTTGGGCAGAGCGGCAACTGACCGCCGGAGTTCAGCTCTCGCCGGACGGCAGAAGGCGAAGAACGAAGCCGCTTGCGAGCGGCGCAGTGCAGCGAAGAGCTCTCCGAATTCGCCGCTAGCTCCACGTGTCCTTCTCAGCTGCGAGTAGCAGCGCTCGCAGTACACGGGGCTTCGCAAGGCCCGAAGACCCGGAGGGAAGTATCGCACACGAAAATGTGCCAGGACAGAGACGTGTTCTACGTTGTCCCTTCTCGTCACGCAGTTTGTGCCTCTGCTGCTTCTGCTGTTAGGAATCGCTCCTTGAAAGACGAGCGAGAGCGTCCTTCCGGGTGCATTGCACTGAGTCGAGTGCTCGCTCGGGACTTTGCTCTCGGGGCCAAGGCAAGAGGGCGTGCTTGCCCGCAGAACTGAGAACACGCTGTTGGTCAGAGCTGCAACTGACCGCCGGAGTTCAGCTGTCGCCGGACGGCAGAAGGCGAAGAACGAAGCCGCTTGCGAGCGGCGCAGTGCAGCGAAGAGCTCTCCGAATTCGCCGCTAGCTCCACGGTCCTTCTGAGCTGCGAGTAGCAGCGCTCGCAGTACACGGGGCTTCGCAAGGCCCGAAGACCCGGAGGGAAGTATCGCACACGAAAATGTGCCAGGACAGAGACGTGTTCTACGTTGTCCCTTCTCGTCACGCAGTTTGTGCCTCTGCTGCTTGTGCTGTTAGGAATCGCTCCTTGAAAGACGAGCGAGAGCGTCCTTCCGGGTGCATTGCACTGAGTCGAGTGCTCGCTCGGGACTTTGCTCTCGGGGCCAAGGCAAGAGGGCGTGCTTGCCCGCAGAACTGAGAACACGCTGTTGGGCAGAGCGGCAACTGACCGCCGGAGTTCAGCTCTCGCCGGACGGCAGAAGGCGAAGAACGAAGCCGCTTGCGAGCGGCGCAGTGCAGCGAAGAGCTCTCCGAATTCGCCGCTAGCTCCACGGTCCTTCTCAGCTGCGAGTAGCAGCGCTCGCAGTACACGGGGCTTCGCAAGGCCCGAAGACCCGGAGGGAAGTATCGCACACGAAAATGTGCCAGGACAGAGACGTGTTCTACGTTGTCCCTTCTCGTCACGCAGTTTGTGCCTCTGCTGCTTGTGCTGTTAGGAATCGCTCCTTGAAAGACGAGCGAGAGCGTCCTTCCGGGTGCATTGCACTGAGTCGAGTGCTCGCTCGGGACTTTGCTCCCGGGGCCAAGGCAAGAGGGCGTGCTTGCCCGCAGAACTGAGAACACGCTGTTGGGCAGAGCGGCAACTGACCGCCGGAGTTCAGCTCTCGCCGGACGGCAGAAGGCGAAGAACGAAGCCGCTTGCGAGCGGCGCAGTGCAGCGAAGAGCTCTCCGAATTCGCCGCTAGCTCCACGGTCCTTCTCAGCTGCGAGTAGCAGCGCTCGCAGTACACGGGGCTTCGCAAGGCCCGAAGACCCGGAGGGAAGTATCGCACACGAAAATGTGCCAGGACAGAGACGTGTTCTACGTTGTCCCTTCTCGTCACGCAGTTTGTGCCTCTGCTGCTTCTGCTGTTAGGAATCGCTCCTTGAAAGACGAGCGAGAGCGTCCTTCCGGGTGCATTGCACTGAGTCGAGTGCTCGCTCGGGACTTTGCTCTCGGGGCCAAGGCAAGAGGGCGTGCTTGCCCGCAGAACTGAGAACACGCTGTTGGTCAGAGCTGCAACTGACCGCCGGAGTTCAGCTGTCGCCGGACGGCAGAAGGCGAAGAACGAAGCCGCTTGCGAGCGGCGCAGTGCAGCGAAGAGCTCTCCGAATTCGCCGCTAGCTCCACGGTCCTTCTGAGCTGCGAGTAGCAGCGCTCGCAGTACACGGGGCTTCGCAAGGCCCGAAGACCCGAGGGAAGTATCGCACACGAAAATGTGCCAGGACAGAGACGTGTTCTACGTTGTCCCTTCTCGTCACGCAGTTTGTGCCTCTGCTGCTTGTGCTGTTAGGAATCGCTCCTTGAAAGACGAGCGAGAGCGTCCTTCCGGGTGCATTGCACTGAGTCGAGTGCTCGCTCGGGACTTTGCTCCCGGGGCCAAGGCAAGAGGGCGTGCTTGCCCGCAGAACTGAGAACACGCTGTTGGGCAGAGCGGCAACTGACCGCCGGAGTTCAGCTCTCGCCGGACGGCAGAAGGCGAAGAACGAAGCCGCTTGCGAGCGGCGCAGTGCAGCGAAGAGCTCTCCGAATTCGCCGCTAGCTCCACGGTCCTTCTGAGCTGCGAGTAGCAGCGCTCGCAGTACACGGGGCTTCGCAAGGCCCGAAGACCCGGAGGGAAGTATCGCACACGAAAATGTGCCAGGACAGAGACGTGTTCTACGTTGTCCCTTCTCGTCACGCAGTTTGTGCCTCTGCTGCTTGTGCTGTTAGGAATCGCTCCTTGAAAAACGAGCGAGAGCGTCCTTCCGGGTGCATTGCACTGAGTCGAGTGCTCGCTCGGGACTTTGCTCTCGGGGCCAAGGCAAGAGGGCGTGCTTGCCCGCAGAACTGAGAACACGCTGTTGGGCAGAGCGGCAACTGACCGCCGGAGTTCAGCTCTCGCCGGACGGCAGAAGGCGAAGAACGAAGCCGCTTGCGAGCGGCGCAGTGCAGCGAAGAGCTCTCCGAATTCGCCGCTAGCTCCACGGTCCTTCTGAGCTGCGAGTAGCAGCGCTCGCAGTACACGGGGCTTCGCAAGGCCCGAAGACCCGGAGGGAAGTATCGCACACGAAAATGTGCCAGGACAGAGACGTGTTCTACGTTGTCCCTTCTCGTCACGCAGTTTGTGCCTCTGCTGCTTGTGCTGTTAGGAATCGCTCCTTGAAAGACGAGCGAGAGCGTCCTTCCGGGTGCATTGCACTGAGTCGAGTGCTCGCTCGGGACTTTGCTCTCGGGGCCAAGGCAAGAGGGCGTGCTTGCCCGCAGAACTGAGAACACGCTGTTGGGCAGAGCTGCAACTGACCGCCGGAGTTCAGCTGTCGCCGGACGGCAGAAGGCGTAGAACGAAGCCGCTTGCGAGCGGCGCAGTGCAGCGAAGAGCTCTCCGAATTCGCCGCTAGCTCCACGGTCCTTCTCAGCTGCGAGTAGCAGCGCTCGCAGTACACGGGGCTTCGCAAGGCCCGAAGACCCGGAGGGAAGTATCGCACACGAAAATGTGCCAGGACAGAGACGTGTTCTACGTTGTCCCTTCTCGTCACGCAGTTTGTGCCTCTGCTGCTTGTGCTGTTAGGAATCGCTCCTTGAAAGACGAGCGAGAGCGTCCTTCCGGGTGCATTGCACTGAGTCGAGTGCTCGCTCGGGACTTTGCTCTCGGGGCCAAGGCAAGAGGGCGTGCTTGCCCGCAGAACTGAGAACACGCTGTTGGTCAGAGCTGCAACTGACCGCCGGAGTTCAGCTGTCGCCGGACGGCAGAAGGCGTAGAACGAAGCCGCTTGCGAGCGGCGCAGTGCAGCGAAGAGCTCTCCGAATTCGCCGCTAGCTCCACGGTCCTTCTCAGCTGCGAGTAGCAGCGCTCGCAGTACACGGGGCTTCGCAAGGCCCGAAGACCCGGAGGGAAGTATCGCACACGAAAATGTGCCAGGACAGAGACGTGTTCTACGTTGTCCCTTCTCGTCACGCAGTTTGTGCCTCTGCTGCTTGTGCTGTTAGGAATCGCTCCTTGAAAGACGAGCGAGAGCGTCCTTCCGGGTGCATTGCACTGAGTCGAGTGCTCGCTCGGGACTTTGCTCTCGGGGCCAAGGCAAGAGGGCGTGCTTGCCCGCAGAACTGAGAACACGCTGTTGGTCAGAGCTGCAACTGACCGCCGGAGTTCAGCTGTCGCCGGACGGCAGAAGGCGAAGAACGAAGCCGCTTGCGAGCGGCGCAGTGCAGCGAAGAGCTCTCCGAATTCGCCGCTAGCTCCACGGTCCTTCTGAGCTGCGAGTAGCAGCGCTCGCAGTACACGGAGCTTCGCAAGGCCCGAAGACCCGGAGGGAAGTATCGCACACGAAAATGTGCCAGGACAGAGACGTGTTCTACGTTGTCCCTTCTCGTCACGCAGTTTGTGCCTCTGCTGCTTGTGCTGTTAGGAATCGCTCCTTGAAAGACGAGCGAGAGCGTCCTTCCGGGTGCATTGCACTGAGTCGAGTGCTCGCTCGGGACTTTGCTCTCGGGGCCAAGGCAAGAGGGCGTGCTTGCCCGCAGAACTGAGAACACGCTGTTGGGCAGAGCGGCAACTGACCGCCGGAGTTCAGCTCTCGCCGGACGGCAGAAGGCGAAGAACGAAGCCGCTTGCGAGCGGCGCAGTGCAGCGAAGAGCTCTCCGAATTCGCCGCTAGCTCCACGGTCCTTCTCAGCTGCGAGTAGCAGCGCTCGCAGTACACGGGGCTTCGCAAGGCCCGAAGACCCGGAGGGAAGTATCGCACACGAAAATGTGCCAGGACAGAGACGTGTTCTACGTTGTCCCTTCTCGTCACGCAGTTTGTGCCTCTGCTGCTTCTGCTGTTAGGAATCGCTCCTTGAAAGACGAGCGAGAGCGTCCTTCCGGGTGCATTGCACTGAGTCGAGTGCTCGCTCGGGACTTTGCTCCCGGGGCCAAGGCAAGAGGGCGTGCTTGCCCGCAGAACTGAGAACACGCTGTTGGGCAGAGCGGCAACTGACCGCCGGAGTTCAGCTCTCGCCGGACGGCAGAAGGCGAAGAACGAAGCCGCTTGCGAGCGGCGCAGTGCAGCGAAGAGCTCTCCGAATTCGCCGCTAGCTCCACGGTCCTTCTCAGCTGCGAGTAGCAGCGCTCGCAGTACACGGGGCTTCGCAAGGCCCGAAGACCCGGAGGGAAGTATCGCACACGAAAATGTGCCAGGACAGAGACGTGTTCTACGTTGTCCCTTCTCGTCACGCAGTTTGTGCCTCTGCTGCTTCTGCTGTTAGGAATCGCTCCTTGAAAGACGAGCGAGAGCGTCCTTCCGGGTGCATTGCACTGAGTCGAGTGCTCGCTCGGGACTTTGCTCTCGGGGCCAAGGCAAGAGGGCGTGCTTGCCCGCAGAACTGAGAACACGCTGTTGGTCAGAGCTGCAACTGACCGCCGGAGTTCAGCTGTCGCCGGACGGCAGAAGGCGAAGAACGAAGCCGCTTGCGAGCGGCGCAGTGCAGCGAAGAGCTCTCCGAATTCGCCGCTAGCTCCACGGTCCTTCTCAGCTGCGAGTAGCAGCGCTCGCAGTACACGGGGCTTCGCAAGGCCCGAAGACCCGGAGGGAAGTATCGCACACGAAAATGTGCCAGGACAGAGACGTGTTCTACGTTGTCCCTTCTCGTCACGCAGTTTGTGCCTCTGCTGCTTGTGCTGTTAGGAATCGCTCCTTGAAAGACGAGCGAGAGCGTCCTTCCGGGTGCATTGCACTGAGTCGAGTGCTCGCTCGGGACTTTGCTCTCGGGGCCAAGGCAAGAGGGCGTGCTTGCCCGCAGAACTGAGAACACGCTGTTGGGCAGAGCGGCAACTGACCGCCGGAGTTCAGCTCTCGCCGGACGGCAGAAGGCGAAGAACGAAGCCGCTTGCGAGCGGCGCAGTGCAGCGAAGAGCTCTCCGAATTCGCCGCTAGCTCCACGGTCCTTCTCAGCTGCGAGTAGCAGCGCTCGCAGTACACGGGGCTTCGCAAGGCCCGAAGACCCGGAGGGAAGTATCGCACACGAAAATGTGCCAGGACAGAGACGTGTTCTACGTTGTCCCTTCTCGTCACGCAGTTTGTGCCTCTGCTGCTTGTGCTGTTAGGAATCGCTCCTTGAAAGACGAGCGAGAGCGTCCTTCCGGGTGCATTGCACTGAGTCGAGTGCTCGCTCGGGACTTTGCTCCCGGGGCCAAGGCAAGAGGGCGTGCTTGCCCGCAGAACTGAGAACACGCTGTTGGGCAGAGCGGCAACTGACCGCCGGAGTTCAGCTCTCGCCGGACGGCAGAAGGCGAAGAACGAAGCCGCTTGCGAGCGGCGCAGTGCAGCGAAGAGCTCTCCGAATTCGCCGCTAGCTCCACGGTCCTTCTCAGCTGCGAGTAGCAGCGCTCGCAGTACACGGGGCTTCGCAAGGCCCGAAGACCCGGAGGGAAGTATCGCACACGAAAATGTGCCAGGACAGAGACGTGTTCTACGTTGTCCCTTCTCGTCACGCAGTTTGTGCCTCTGCTGCTTGTGCTGTTAGGAATCGCTCCTTGAAAGACGAGCGAGAGCGTCCTTCCGGGTGCATTGCACTGAGTCGAGTGCTCGCTCGGGACTTTGCTCTCGGGGCCAAGGCAAGAGGGCGTGCTTGCCCGCAGAACTGAGAACACGCTGTTGGGCAGAGCGGCAACTGACCGCCGGAGTTCAGCTCTCGCCGGACGGCAGAAGGCGAAGAACGAAGCCGCTTGCGAGCGGCGCAGTGCAGCGAAGAGCTCTCCGAATTCGCCGCTAGCTCCACGGTCCTTCTCAGCTGCGAGTAGCAGCGCTCGCAGTACACGGGGCTTCGCAAGGCCCGAAGACCCGGAGGGAAGTATCGCACACGAAAATGTGCCAGGACAGAGACGTGTTCTACGTTGTCCCTTCTCGTCACGCAGTTTGTGCCTCTGCTGCTTGTGCTGTTAGGAATCGCTCCTTGAAAGACGAGCGAGAGCGTCCTTCCGGGTGCATTGCACTGAGTCGAGTGCTCGCTCGGGACTTTGCTCCCGGGGCCAAGGCAAGAGGGCGTGCTTGCCCGCAGAACTGAGAACACGCTGTTGGGCAGAGCGGCAACTGACCGCCGGAGTTCAGCTCTCGCCGGACGGCAGAAGGCGAAGAACGAAGCCGCTTGCGAGCGGCGCAGTGCAGCGAAGAGCTCTCCGAATTCGCCGCTAGCTCCACGGTCCTTCTCAGCTGCGAGTAGCAGCGCTCGCAGTACACGGGGCTTCGCAAGGCCCGAAGACCCGGAGGGAAGTATCGCACACGAAAATGTGCCAGGACAGAGACGTGTTCTACGTTGTCCCTTCTCGTCACGCAGTTTGTGCCTCTGCTGCTTGTGCTGTTAGGAATCGCTCCTTGAAAGACGAGCGAGAGCGTCCTTCCGGGTGCATTGCACTGAGTCGAGTGCTCGCTCGGGACTTTGCTCCCGGGGCCAAGGCAAGAGGGCGTGCTTGCCCGCAGAACTGAGAACACGCTGTTGGGCAGAGCGGCAACTGACCGCCGGAGTTCAGCTCTCGCCGGACGGCAGAAGGCGAAGAACGAAGCCGCTTGCGAGCGGCGCAGTGCAGCGAAGAGCTCTCCGAATTCGCCGCTAGCTCCACGGTCCTTCTCAGCTGCGAGTAGCAGCGCTCGCAGTACACGGGGCTTCGCAAGGCCCGAAGACCCGGAGGGAAGTATCGCACACGAAAATGTGCCAGGACAGAGACGTGTTCTACGTTGTCCCTTCTCGTCACGCAGTTTGTGCCTCTGCTGCTTGTGCTGTTAGGAATCGCTCCTTGAAAGACGAGCGAGAGCGTCCTTCCGGGTGCATTGCACTGAGTCGAGTGCTCGCTCGGGACTTTGCACTCGGGGCCAAGGCAAGAGGGCGTGCTTGCCCGCAGAACTGAGAACACGCTGTTGGGCAGAGCTGCAACTGACCGCCGGAGTTCAGCTGTCGCCGGACGGCAGAAGGCGAAGAACGAAGCCGCTTGCGAGCGGCGCAGTGCAGCGAAGAGCTCTCCGAATTCGCCGCTAGCTCCACGGTCCTTCTGAGCTGCGAGTAGCAGCGCTCGCAGTACACGGAGCTTCGCAAGGCCCGAAGACCCGGAGGGAAGTATCGCACACGAAAATGTGCCAGGACAGAGACGTGTTCTACGTTGTCCCTTCTCGTCACGCAGTTTGTGCCTCTGCTGCTTGTGCTGTTAGGAATCGCTCCTTGAAAGACGAGCGAGAGCGTCCTTCCGGGTGCATTGCACTGAGTCGAGTGCTCGCTCGGGACTTTGCTCTCGGGGCCAAGGCAAGAGGGCGTGCTTGCCCGCAGAACTGAGAACACGCTGTTGGGCAGAGCTGCAACTGACCGCCGGAGTTCAGCTGTCGCCGGACGGCAGAAGGCGAAGAACGAAGCCGCTTGCGAGCGGCGCAGTGCAGCGAAGAGCTCTCCGAATTCGCCGCTAGCTCCACGGTCCTTCTCAGCTGCGAGTAGCAGCGCTCGCAGTACACGGAGCTTCGAAAGGCCCGAAGACCCGGAGGGAAGTATCGCACACGAAAATGTGCCAGGACAGAGACGTGTTCTACGTTGTCCCTTCTCGTCACGCAGTTTGTGCCTCTGCTGCTTGTGCTGTTAGGAATCGCTCCTTGAAAGACGAGCGAGAGCGTCCTTCCGGGTGCATTGCACTGAGTCGAGTGCTCGCTCGGGACTTTGCTCCCGGGGCCAAGGCAAGAGGGCGTGCTTGCCCGCAGAACTGAGAACACGCTGTTGGTCAGAGCTGCAACTGACCGCCGGAGTTCAGCTGTCGCCGGACGGCAGAAGGCGTAGAACGAAGCCGCTTGCGAGCGGCGCAGTGCAGCGAAGAGCTCTCCGAATTCGCCGCTAGCTCCACGGTCCTTCTGAGCTGCGAGTAGCAGCGCTCGCAGTACACGGGGCTTCGCAAGGCCCGAAGACCCGGAGGGAAGTATCGCACACGAAAATGTGCCAGGACAGAGACGTGTTCTACGTTGTCCCTTCTCGTCACGCAGTTTGTGCCTCTGCTGCTTGTGCTGTTAGGAATCGCTCCTTGAAAGACGAGCGAGAGCGTCCTTCCGGGTGCATTGCACTGAGTCGAGTGCTCGCTCGGGACTTTGCTCCCGGGGCCAAGGCAAGAGGGCGTGCTTGCCCGCAGAACTGAGAACACGCTGTTGGGCAGAGCGGCAACTGACCGCCGGAGTTCAGCTGTCGCCGGACGGCAGAAGGCGAAGAACGAAGCCGCTTGCGAGCGGCGCAGTGCAGCGAAGAGCTCTCCGAATTCGCCGCTAGCTCCACGGTCCTTCTCAGCTGCGAGTAGCAGCGCTCGCAGTACACGGGGCTTCGCAAGGCCCGAAGACCCGGAGGGAAGTATCGCACACGAAAATGTGCCAGGACAGAGACGTGTTCTACGTTGTCCCTTCTCGTCACGCAGTTTGTGCCTCTGCTGCTTCTGCTGTTAGGAATCGCTCCTTGAAAGACGAGCGAGAGCGTCCTTCCGGGTGCATTGCACTGAGTCGAGTGCTCGCTCGGGACTTTGCTCCCGGGGCCAAGGCAAGAGGGCGTGCTTGCCCGCAGAACTGAGAACACGCTGTTGGGCAGAGCTGCAACTGACCGCCGGAGTTCAGCTGTCGCCGGACGGCAGAAGGCGAAGAACGAAGCCGCTTGCGAGCGGCGCAGTGCAGCGAAGAGCTCTCCGAATTCGCCGCTAGCTCCACGGTCCTTCTCAGCGGCGAGTAGCAGCGCTCGCAGTACACGGGGCTTCGCAAGGCCCGAAGACCCGGAGGGAAGTATCGCACACGAAAATGTGCCAGGACAGAGACGTGTTCTACGTTGTCCCTTCTCGTCACGCAGTTTGTGCCTCTGCTGCTTCTGCTGTTAGGAATCGCTCCTTGAAAGACGAGCGAGAGCGTCCTTCCGGGTGCATTGCACTGAGTCGAGTGCTCGCTCGGGACTTTGCTCCCGGGGCCAAGGCAAGAGGGCGTGCTTGCCCGCAGAACTGAGAACACGCTGTTGGGCAGAGCTGCAACTGACCGCCGGAGTTCAGCTGTCGCCGGACGGCAGAAGGCGAAGAACGAAGCCGCTTGCGAGCGGCGCAGTGCAGCGAAGAGCTCTCCGAATTCGCCGCTAGCTCCACGGTCCTTCTCAGCTGCGAGTAGCAGCGCTCGCAGTACACGGGGCTTCGCAAGGCCCGAAGACCCGGAGGGAAGTATCGCACACGAAAATGTGCCAGGACAGAGACGTGTTCTACGTTGTCCCTTCTCGTCACGCAGTTTGTGCCTCTGCTGCTTGTGCTGTTAGGAATCGCTCCTTGAAAGACGAGCGAGAGCGTCCTTCCGGGTGCATTGCACTGAGTCGAGTGCTCGCTCGGGACTTTGCTCTCGGGGCCAAGGCAAGAGGGCGTGCTTGCCCGCAGAACTGAGAACACGCTGTTGGGCAGAGCTGCAACTGACCGCCGGAGTTCAGCTGTCGCCGGACGGCAGAAGGCGAAGAACGAAGCCGCTTGCGAGCGGCGCAGTGCAGCGAAGAGCTCTCCGAATTCGCCGCTAGCTCCACGGTCCTTCTCAGCTGCGAGTAGCAGCGCTCGCAGTACACGGAGCTTCGCAAGGCCCGAAGACCCGGAGGGAAGTATCGCACACGAAAATGTGCCAGGACAGAGACGTGTTCTACGTTGTCCCTTCTCGTCACGCAGTTTGTGCCTCTGCTGCTTGTGCTGTTAGGAATCGCTCCTTGAAAGACGAGCGAGAGCGTCCTTCCGGGTGCATTGCACTGAGTCGAGTGCTCGCTCGGGACTTTGCTCTCGGGGCCAAGGCAAGAGGGCGTGCTTGCCCGCAGAACTGAGAACACGCTGTTGGGCAGAGCGGCAACTGACCGCCGGAGTTCAGCTGTCGCCGGACGGCAGAAGGCGAAGAACGAAGCCGCTTGCGAGCGGCGCAGTGCAGCGAAGAGCTCTCCGAATTCGCCGCTAGCTCCACGGTCCTTCTCAGCTGCGAGTAGCAGCGCTCGCAGTACACGGGGCTTCGCAAGGCCCGAAGACCCGGAGGGAAGTATCGCACACGAAAATGTGCCAGGACAGAGACGTGTTCTACGTTGTCCCTTCTCGTCACGCAGTTTGTGCCTCTGCTGCTTGTGCTGTTAGGAATCGCTCCTTGAAAGACGAGCGAGAGCGTCCTTCCGGGTGCATTGCACTGAGTCGAGTGCTCGCTCGGGACTTTGCTCCCGGGGCCAAGGCAAGAGGGCGTGCTTGCCCGCAGAACTGAGAACACGCTGTTGGGCAGAGCGGCAACTGACCGCCGGAGTTCAGCTCTCGCCGGACGGCAGAAGGCGAAGAACGAAGCCGCTTGCGAGCGGCGCAGTGCAGCGAAGAGCTCTCCGAATTCGCCGCTAGCTCCACGGTCCTTCTCAGCTGCGAGTAGCAGCGCTCGCAGTACACGGGGCTTCGCAAGGCCCGATGACCCGGAGGGAAGTATCGCACACGAAAATGTGCCAGGACAGAGACGTGTTCTACGTTGTCCCTTCTCGTCACGCAGTTTGTGCCTCTGCTGCTTCTGCTGTTAGGAATCGCTCCTTGAAAGACGAGCGAGAGCGTCCTTCCGGGTGCATTGCACTGAGTCGAGTGCTCGCTCGGGACTTTGCTCCCGGGGCCAAGGCAAGAGGGCGTGCTTGCCCGCAGAACTGAGAACACGCTGTTGGGCAGAGCGGCAACTGACCGCCGGAGTTCAGCTGTCGCCGGACGGCAGAAGGCGAAGAACGAAGCCGCTTGCGAGCGGCGCAGTGCAGCGAAGAGCTCTCCGAATTCGCCGCTAGCTCCACGGTCCTTCTGAGCTGCGAGTAGCAGCGCTCGCAGTACACGGGGCTTCGCAAGGCCCGAAGACCCGGAGGGAAGTATCGCACACGAAAATGTGCCAGGACAGAGACGTGTTCTACGTTGTCCCTTCTCGTCACGCAGTTTGTGCCTCTGCTGCTTGTGCTGTTAGGAATCGCTCCTTGAAAGACGAGCGAGAGCGTCCTTCCGGGTGCATTGCACTGAGTCGAGTGCTCGCTCGGGACTTTGCTCCCGGGGCCAAGGCAAGAGGGCGTGCTTGCCCGCAGAACTGAGAACACGCTGTTGGGCAGAGCGGCAACTGACCGCCGGAGTTCAGCTGTCGCCGGACGGCAGAAGGCGAAGAACGAAGCCGCTTGCGAGCGGCGCAGTGCAGCGAAGAGCTCTCCGAATTCGCCGCTAGCTCCACGGTCCTTCTCAGCTGCGAGTAGCAGCGCTCGCAGTACACGGGGCTTCGCAAGGCCCGAAGACCCGGAGGGAAGTATCGCACACGAAAATGTGCCAGGACAGAGACGTGTTCTACGTTGTCCCTTCTCGTCACGCAGTTTGTGCCTCTGCTGCTTGTGCTGTTAGGAATCGCTCCTTGAAAGACGAGCGAGAGCGTCCTTCCGGGTGCATTGCACTGAGTCGAGTGCTCGCTCGGGACTTTGCTCCCGGGGCCAAGGCAAGAGGGCGTGCTTGCCCGCAGAACTGAGAACACGCTGTTGGGCAGAGCGGCAACTGACCGCCGGAGTTCAGCTCTCGCCGGACGGCAGAAGGCGAAGAACGAAGCCGCTTGCGAGCGGCGCAGTGCAGCGAAGAGCTCTCCGAATTCGCCGCTAGCTCCACGGTCCTTCTCAGCTGCGAGTAGCAGCGCTCGCAGTACACGGGGCTTCGCAAGGCCCGAAGACCCGGAGGGAAGTATCGCACACGAAAATGTGCCAGGACAGAGACGTGTTCTACGTTGTCCCTTCTCGTCACGCAGTTTGTGCCTCTGCTGCTTGTGCTGTTAGGAATCGCTCCTTGAAAGACGAGCGAGAGCGTCCTTCCGGGTGCATTGCACTGAGTCGAGTGCTCGCTCGGGACTTTGCTCCCGGGGCCAAGGCAAGAGGGCGTGCTTGCCCGCAGAACTGAGAACACGCTGTTGGGCAGAGCGGCAACTGACCGCCGGAGTTCAGCTCTCGCCGGACGGCAGAAGGCGTAGAACGAAGCCGCTTGCGAGCGGCGCAGTGCAGCGAAGAGCTCTCCGAATTCGCCGCTAGCTCCACGGTCCTTCTCAGCTGCGAGTAGCAGCGCTCGCAGTACACGGGGCTTCGCAAGGCCCGAAGACCCGGAGGGAAGTATCGCACACGAAAATGTGCCAGGACAGAGACGTGTTCTACGTTGTCCCTTCTCGTCACGCAGTTTGTGCCTCTGCTGCTTGTGCTGTTAGGAATCGCTCCTTGAAAGACGAGCGAGAGCGTCCTTCCGGGTGCATTGCACTGAGTCGAGTGCTCGCTCGGGACTTTGCTCTCGGGGCCAAGGCAAGAGGGCGTGCTTGCCCGCAGAACTGAGAACACGCTGTTGGTCAGAGCTGCAACTGACCGCCGGAGTTCAGCTGTCGCCGGACGGCAGAAGGCGTAGAACGAAGCCGCTTGCGAGCGGCGCAGTGCAGCGAAGAGCTCTCCGAATTCGCCGCTAGCTCCACGGTCCTTCTCAGCTGCGAGTAGCAGCGCTCGCAGTACACGGGGCTTCGCAAGGCCCGAAGACCCGGAGGGAAGTATCGCACACGAAAATGTGCCAGGACAGAGACGTGTTCTACGTTGTCCCTTCTCGTCACGCAGTTTGTGCCTCTGCTGCTTGTGCTGTTAGGAATCGCTCCTTGAAAGACGAGCGAGAGCGTCCTTCCGGGTGCATTGCACTGAGTCGAGTGCTCGCTCGGGACTTTGCTCTCGGGGCCAAGGCAAGAGGGCGTGCTTGCCCGCAGAACTGAGAACACGCTGTTGGGCAGAGCGGCAACTGACCGCCGGAGTTCAGCTCTCGCCGGACGGCAGAAGGCGAAGAACGAAGCCGCTTGCGAGCGGCGCAGTGCAGCGAAGAGCTCTCCGAATTCGCCGCTAGCTCCACGGTCCTTCTCAGCTGCGAGTAGCAGCGCTCGCAGTACACGGGGCTTCGCAAGGCCCGAAGACCCGGAGGGAAGTATCGCACACGAAAATGTGCCAGGACAGAGACGTGTTCTACGTTGTCCCTTCTCGTCACGCAGTTTGTGCCTCTGCTGCTTGTGCTGTTAGGAATCGCTCCTTGAAAGACGAGCGAGAGCGTCCTTCCGGGTGCATTGCACTGAGTCGAGTGCTCGCTCGGGACTTTGCTCCCGGGGCCAAGGCAAGAGGGCGTGCTTGCCCGCAGAACTGAGAACACGCTGTTGGGCAGAGCGGCAACTGACCGCCGGAGTTCAGCTCTCGCCGGACGGCAGAAGGCGAAGAACGAAGCCGCTTGCGAGCGGCGCAGTGCAGCGAAGAGCTCTCCGAATTCGCCGCTAGCTCCACGGTCCTTCTCAGCTGCGAGTAGCAGCGCTCGCAGTACACGGGGCTTCGCAAGGCCCGAAGACCCGGAGGGAAGTATCGCACACGAAAATGTGCCAGGACAGAGACGTGTTCTACGTTGTCCCTTCTCGTCACGCAGTTTGTGCCTCTGCTGCTTGTGCTGTTAGGAATCGCTCCTTGAAAGACGAGCGAGAGCGTCCTTCCGGGTGCATTGCACTGAGTCGAGTGCTCGCTCGGGACTTTGCTCCCGGGGCCAAGGCAAGAGGGCGTGCTTGCCCGCAGAACTGAGAACACGCTGTTGGGCAGAGCGGCAACTGACCGCCGGAGTTCAGCTCTCGCCGGACGGCAGAAGGCGAAGAACGAAGCCGCTTGCGAGCGGCGCAGTGCAGCGAAGAGCTCTCCGAATTCGCCGCTAGCTCCACGGTCCTTCTCAGCTGCGAGTAGCAGCGCTCGCAGTACACGGGGCTTCGCAAGGCCCGAAGACCCGGAGGGAAGTATCGCACACGAAAATGTGCCAGGACAGAGACGTGTTCTACGTTGTCCCTTCTCGTCACGCAGTTTGTGCCTCTGCTGCTTGTGCTGTTAGGAATCGCTCCTTGAAAGACGAGCGAGAGCGTCCTTCCGGGTGCATTGCACTGAGTCGAGTGCTCGCTCGGGACTTTGCTCCCGGGGCCAAGGCAAGAGGGCGTGCTTGCCCGCAGAACTGAGAACACGCTGTTGGGCAGAGCGGCAACTGACCGCCGGAGTTCAGCTCTCGCCGGACGGCAGAAGGCGAAGAACGAAGCCGCTTGCGAGCGGCGCAGTGCAGCGAAGAGCTCTCCGAATTCGCCGCTAGCTCCACGGTCCTTCTCAGCTGCGAGTAGCAGCGCTCGCAGTACACGGGGCTTCGCAAGGCCCGAAGACCCGGAGGGAAGTATCGCACACGAAAATGTGCCAGGACAGAGACGTGTTCTACGTTGTCCCTTCTCGTCACGCAGTTTGTGCCTCTGCTGCTTGTGCTGTTAGGAATCGCTCCTTGAAAGACGAGCGAGAGCGTCCTTCCGGGTGCATTGCACTGAGTCGAGTGCTCGCTCGGGACTTTGCTCCCGGGGCCAAGGCAAGAGGGCGTGCTTGCCCGCAGAACTGAGAACACGCTGTTGGGCAGAGCGGCAACTGACCGCCGGAGTTCAGCTCTCGCCGGACGGCAGAAGGCGAAGAACGAAGCCGCTTGCGAGCGGCGCAGTGCAGCGAAGAGCTCTCCGAATTCGCCGCTAGCTCCACGGTCCTTCTCAGCTGCGAGTAGCAGCGCTCGCAGTACACGGGGCTTCGCAAGGCCCGAAGACCCGGAGGGAAGTATCGCACACGAAAATGTGCCAGGACAGAGACGTGTTCTACGTTGTCCCTTCTCGTCACGCAGTTTGTGCCTCTGCTGCTTCTGCTGTTAGGAATCGCTCCTTGAAAGACGAGCGAGAGCGTCCTTCCGGGTGCATTGCACTGAGTCGAGTGCTCGCTCGGGACTTTGCTCCCGGGGCCAAGGCAAGAGGGCGTGCTTGCCCGCAGAACTGAGAACACGCTGTTGGGCAGAGCGGCAACTGACCGCCGGAGTTCAGCTCTCGCCGGACGGCAGAAGGCGAAGAACGAAGCCGCTTGCGAGCGGCGCAGTGCAGCGAAGAGCTCTCCGAATTCGCCGCTAGCTCCACGGTCCTTCTGAGCTGCGAGTAGCAGCGCTCGCAGTACACGGGGCTTCGCAAGGCCCGAAGACCCGGAGGGAAGTATCGCACACGAAAATGTGCCAGGACAGAGACGTGTTCTACGTTGTCCCTTCTCGTCACGCAGTTTGTGCCTCTGCTGCTTGTGCTGTTAGGAATCGCTCCTTGAAAAACGAGCGAGAGCGTCCTTCCGGGTGCATTGCACTGAGTCGAGTGCTCGCTCGGGACTTTGCTCTCGGGGCCAAGGCAAGAGGGCGTGCTTGCCCGCAGAACTGAGAACACGCTGTTGGGCAGAGCGGCAACTGACCGCCGGAGTTCAGCTGTCGCCGGACGGCAGAAGGCGTAGAACGAAGCCGCTTGCGAGCGGCGCAGTGCAGCGAAGAGCTCTCCGAATTCGCCGCTAGCTCCACGGTCCTTCTGAGCTGCGAGTAGCAGCGCTCGCAGTACACGGGGCTTCGCAAGGCCCGAAGACCCGGAGGGAAGTATCGCACACGAAAATGTGCCAGGACAGAGACGTGTTCTACGTTGTCCCTTCTCGTCACGCAGTTTGTGCCTCTGCTGCTTGTGCTGTTAGGAATCGCTCCTTGAAAGACGAGCGAGAGCGTCCTTCCGGGTGCATTGCACTGAGTCGAGTGCTCGCTCGGGACTTTGCTCTCGGGGCCAAGGCAAGAGGGCGTGCTTGCCCGCAGAACTGAGAACACGCTGTTGGGCAGAGCTGCAACTGACCGCCGGAGTTCAGCTGTCGCCGGACGGCAGAAGGCGAAGAACGAAGCCGCTTGCGAGCGGCGCAGTGCAGCGAAGAGCTCTCCGAATTCGCCGCTAGCTCCACGGTCCTTCTCAGCTGCGAGTAGCAGCGCTCGCAGTACACGGGGCTTCGCAAGGCCCGAAGACCCGGAGGGAAGTATCGCACACGAAAATGTGCCAGGACAGAGACGTGTTCTACGTTGTCCCTTCTCGTCACGCAGTTTGTGCCTCTGCTGCTTGTGCTGTTAGGAATCGCTCCTTGAAAGACGAGCGAGAGCGTCCTTCCGGGTGCATTGCACTGAGTCGAGTGCTCGCTCGGGACTTTGCTCTCGGGGCCAAGGCAAGAGGGCGTGCTTGCCCGCAGAACTGAGAACACGCTGTTGGTCAGAGCTGCAACTGACCGCCGGAGTTCAGCTGTCGCCGGACGGCAGAAGGCGTAGAACGAAGCCGCTTGCGAGCGGCGCAGTGCAGCGAAGAGCTCTCCGAATTCGCCGCTAGCTCCACGGTCCTTCTGAGCTGCGAGTAGCAGCGCTCGCAGTACACGGGGCTTCGCAAGGCCCGAAGACCCGGAGGGAAGTATCGCACACGAAAATGTGCCAGGACAGAGACGTGTTCTACGTTGTCCCTTCTCGTCACGCAGTTTGTGCCTCTGCTGCTTGTGCTGTTAGGAATCGCTCCTTGAAAGACGAGCGAGAGCGTCCTTCCGGGTGCATTGCACTGAGTCGAGTGCTCGCTCGGGACTTTGCTCTCGGGGCCAAGGCAAGAGGGCGTGCTTGCCCGCAGAACTGAGAACACGCTGTTGGTCAGAGCTGCAACTGACCGCCGGAGTTCAGCTGTCGCCGGACGGCAGAAGGCGAAGAACGAAGCCGCTTGCGAGCGGCGCAGTGCAGCGAAGAGCTCTCCGAATTCGCCGCTAGCTCCACGGTCCTTCTGAGCTGCGAGTAGCAGCGCTCGCAGTACACGGAGCTTCGCAAGGCCCGAAGACCCGGAGGGAAGTATCGCACACGAAAATGTGCCAGGACAGAGACGTGTTCTACGTTGTCCCTTCTCGTCACGCAGTTTGTGCCTCTGCTGCTTGTGCTGTTAGGAATCGCTCCTTGAAAGACGAGCGAGAGCGTCCTTCCGGGTGCATTGCACTGAGTCGAGTGCTCGCTCGGGACTTTGCTCTCGGGGCCAAGGCAAGAGGGCGTGCTTGCCCGCAGAACTGAGAACACGCTGTTGGGCAGAGCGGCAACTGACCGCCGGAGTTCAGCTCTCGCCGGACGGCAGAAGGCGAAGAACGAAGCCGCTTGCGAGCGGCGCAGTGCAGCGAAGAGCTCTCCGAATTCGCCGCTAGCTCCACGGTCCTTCTCAGCTGCGAGTAGCAGCGCTCGCAGTACACGGGGCTTCGCAAGGCCCGAAGACCCGGAGGGAAGTATCGCACACGAAAATGTGCCAGGACAGAGACGTGTTCTACGTTGTCCCTTCTCGTCACGCAGTTTGTGCCTCTGCTGCTTGTGCTGTTAGGAATCGCTCCTTGAAAGACGAGCGAGAGCGTCCTTCCGGGTGCATTGCACTGAGTCGAGTGCTCGCTCGGGACTTTGCTCCCGGGGCCAAGGCAAGAGGGCGTGCTTGCCCGCAGAACTGAGAACACGCTGTTGGGCAGAGCGGCAACTGACCGCCGGAGTTCAGCTCTCGCCGGACGGCAGAAGGCGAAGAACGAAGCCGCTTGCGAGCGGCGCAGTGCAGCGAAGAGCTCTCCGAATTCGCCGCTAGCTCCACGGTCCTTCTCAGCTGCGAGTAGCAGCGCTCGCAGTACACGGGGCTTCGCAAGGCCCGAAGACCCGGAGGGAAGTATCGCACACGAAAATGTGCCAGGACAGAGACGTGTTCTACGTTGTCCCTTCTCGTCACGCAGTTTGTGCCTCTGCTGCTTGTGCTGTTAGGAATCGCTCCTTGAAAGACGAGCGAGAGCGTCCTTCCGGGTGCATTGCACTGAGTCGAGTGCTCGCTCGGGACTTTGCTCCCGGGGCCAAGGCAAGAGGGCGTGCTTGCCCGCAGAACTGAGAACACGCTGTTGGGCAGAGCGGCAACTGACCGCCGGAGTTCAGCTCTCGCCGGACGGCAGAAGGCGAAGAACGAAGCCGCTTGCGAGCGGCGCAGTGCAGCGAAGAGCTCTCCGAATTCGCCGCTAGCTCCACGGTCCTTCTCAGCTGCGAGTAGCAGCGCTCGCAGTACACGGGGCTTCGCAAGGCCCGAAGACCCGGAGGGAAGTATCGCACACGAAAATGTGCCAGGACAGAGACGTGTTCTACGTTGTCCCTTCTCGTCACGCAGTTTGTGCCTCTGCTGCTTGTGCTGTTAGGAATCGCTCCTTGAAAGACGAGCGAGAGCGTCCTTCCGGGTGCATTGCACTGAGTCGAGTGCTCGCTCGGGACTTTGCTCCCGGGGCCAAGGCAAGAGGGCGTGCTTGCCCGCAGAACTGAGAACACGCTGTTGGGCAGAGCGGCAACTGACCGCCGGAGTTCAGCTCTCGCCGGACGGCAGAAGGCGAAGAACGAAGCCGCTTGCGAGCGGCGCAGTGCAGCGAAGAGCTCTCCGAATTCGCCGCTAGCTCCACGGTCCTTCTCAGCTGCGAGTAGCAGCGCTCGCAGTACACGGGGCTTCGCAAGGCCCGAAGACCCGGAGGGAAGTATCGCA
>NW_028276848.1:0-47898 GCF_052056855.1 Sturnus vulgaris
TGTTCTACGTTGTCCCTTCTCGTCGTGCAGTTTGGGCCTCTGCTGCTTCTGCTGTTAGGAATCGCTCCTCGAAAGGCGAGCGAGAGCGTCCTTCCGGGTGCATTGCACTGAGTCGAGTGCTCGCTCGGGACTTTGCACTCGGGGCCAAGGCAAGAGGGCGTGCTTGCCCGCAGAACTGAGAACACGCTGTTGGGCAGAGCTGCAACTGACCGCTGGAGTTCAGCTCTCGCCGGACGGCAGAAGGCGAAGAACGAAGCCCCTTGCGAGCGGCGCAGTGCAGCGAAGAGCTCTCCGAATTCGCCGCTAGCTCCACGGTCCTTCTCAGCTGCGAGTAGCAGCGCTCGCAGTACACAGAGCTTCGCAAGGCCCGAAGAGCCGGAGGGAAGTATCGCACACGCAAATGTGCCAGGACAGAGACGTGTTCTACGTTGTCCCCTCTCGTCGTGCAGTTTGTGCCTCTGCTGCTTCTGCTGTTAGGAATCGCTCCTCGAAAGGCGAGCGAGAGCGTCCTTCCGGGTGCATTGCACTGAGTCGAGTGCTCGCTCGGGACTTTGCTCTCGGGGCCAAGGCAAGAGGGCGTGCTTGCCCGCAGAACTGAGAACACGCTGTTGGGCAGAGCTGCAACTGACCGCTGGAGTTCAGCTCTCGCCGGACGGCAGAAGGCGAAGAACGAAGCCCCTTGCGAGCGGCGCAGTGCAGCGAAGAGCTCTCCGAATTCGCCGCTAGCTCCACGGTCCTTCTCAGCTGCGAGTAGCAGCGCTCGCAGTACACAGAGCTTCGCAAGGCCCGAAGAGCCGGAGGGAAGTATCGCACACGCAAATGTGCCAGGACAGAGACGTGTTCTACGTTGTCCCCTCTCGTCGTGCAGTTTGTGCCTCTGCTGCTTCTGCTGTTAGGAATCGCTCCTCGAAAGGCGAGCGAGAGCGTCCTTCCGGGTGCATTGCACTGAGTCGAGTGCTCGCTCGGGACTTTGCTCTCGGGGCCAAGGCAAGAGGGCGTGCTTGCCCGCAGAACTGAGAACACGCTGTTGGGCAGAGCTGCAACTGACCGCTGGAGTTCAGCTCTCGCCGGACGGCAGAAGGCGAAGAACGAAGCCCCTTGCGAGCGGCGCAGTGCAGCGAAGAGCTCTCCGAATTCGCCGCTAGCTCCACGGTCCTTCTCAGCTGCGAGTAGCAGCGCTCGCAGTACACAGAGCTTCGCAAGGCCCGAAGAGCCGGAGGGAAGTATCGCACACGCAAATGTGCCAGGACAGAGACGTGTTCTACGTTGTCCCCTCTCGTCGTGCAGTTTGTGCCTCTGCTGCTTCTGCTGTTAGGAATCGCTCCTCGAAAGGCGAGCGAGAGCGTCCTTCCGGGTGCATTGCACTGAGTCGAGTGCTCGCTCGGGACTTTGCTCTCGGGGCCAAGGCAAGAGGGCGTGCTTGCCCGCAGAACTGAGAACACGCTGTTGGGCAGAGCTGCAACTGACCGCTCGAGTTCAGCTCTCGCCGGACGGCAGAAGGCGAAGAACGAAGCCGCTTGCGAGCGGCGCAGTGCAGCGAAGAGCTCTCCGAATTCGCCGCTAGCTCCACGGTCCTTCTCAGCTGCGAGTAGCAGCGCTCGCAGTACACAGAGCTTCGCAAGGCCCGAAGAGCCGGAGGGAAGTATCGCACACGCAAATGTGCCAGGACAGAGACGTGTTCTACGTTGTCCCCTCTCGTCGTGCAGTTTGTGCCTCTGCTGCTTCTGCTGTTAGGAATCGCTCCTTGAAAGGCGAGCGAGAGCGTCCTTCCGGGTGCATTGCACTGAGTCGAGTGCTCGCTCGGGACTTTGCTCTCGGGGCCAAGGCAAGAGGGCGTGCTTGCCCGCAGAACTGAGAACACGCTGTTGGGCAGAGCTGCAACTGACCGCTGGAGTTCAGCTCTCGCCGGACGGCAGAAGGCGAAGAACGAAGCCGCTTGCGAGCGGCGCAGTGCAGCGAAGAGCACACGAGCAGTCAAAGAGCTCCTTCACTATCGCTTTCACTTCTCAGTGGTCTTTCTGCTTGGAAAAGCAGCACACAGCCGTTGCACGCCAGGGCCAAAGCTGCGGCACTGCCCGTCCTCACTCCTTCGCTGTACTGTACTCCATGCAGCTAGAGCGAAGCGAGAAGGACGCGAGGAAGAAAAAAGCGTACTTAAACTAGCCCCCTGGCTGCAGCCCTGAAAGGGCGCATAACACACGGCGTCTCGCTGCCCTCCGTTCTACATACTCGCAGCTCCCTCTGCCGACTTGCGAAAGTTGTTACCAGAGCAGAGGCGGCCAGATTGAAGAGGCAGTGCCTAGGTTCACCTTCTCCTTACTGCGCGTAAGCCACGTCCAGCTCCTCGCTGCACTCTGGATTTCCCTTCTCCGCGGCACTTACCGTGGTGCTGTGTGCAACTCGGCGCCTAGAAGCGACCGCCAATGCTTTCACAGCGGGCTGCAAGGGAACCAAGGAGCAGCACAAGCAGCAGTGCTTCAGCTTGCTCCTTCCGACTGCTAAGGGCACTTGGGAGGGCAAGCGAGAGTCAACCACCTTCCTCTCCTAGTAGCCTGTAACGTGGTGCACACAAGCACGGGACGAGTGCTGCTTCGTTCACCGCCCTCGCCCACGCCTGGCGCTGCTTTCACTTGCCGGCGGCCAGAAGCCGCTGCAAGGGCGCCACACAACCACAAGTGCGCCGGCAGCCAAGAGCTAGAGAACGCTGCTTCTGCCCAAGCCCGCCTAGGGCGTGCACCTTTGTTCTCAGAGCTCCGTGCAACAGTCTGCCTCTCTCGCAGTTCGAATGGAAAACGAAAGCTTTTCGCCTACGCCCTTCACAGAGATCCGTTGCCAGGACGAGAATGCCTTGTGGCCGGAGCTCCCCCCCGCCGCGAGGAAGCTGCTATTAGCACCGCGTTGCAGGGACACGTCTCGTTTCTTGACTACGTGCTCAGCGCTCTCCGAATTCGCCGCTAGCTCCACGGTCTTTCTCAGCTGCAAGTAGCAGCGCTCACAGTACATAGAGCTTCGCAAGGACCGAAGACCCGGAGGGAAGTATCGCACACGAAAATGTGCCAGGATAGAGACGTTCTACACTGAGTAGAGACACAGACAGACAGAGAGTTCTACACTGCCCCTTCTCGTCGGCCATCTTGTGCTCTGCTGCCTCTGCTGTGACGAATAGGTCCTTGAAAGGCGAGCGACAGCGGCTCTCCAGGCACTGAAAAGAGTTCCCTAGGGACTTTTCGATGTAAAACTTTTTCCACCTCCAAAAATACATGGGTAAGTCCTAAAAGTTTTGGTTTTCTTAAGAATAGTTTCGCCCAAGTTTTGCTGTTCTAAACACCCATGGTTTCAGTCTTCACTTAACTGCTTGTTTCTGTCTTTTTGGCTAGTGGCAATCTAATTCTAAGGTAACTAGATGTGTTGGAAATCCATAAATTACATCTCAAGTTAGATGGGAAAATTGGCTCGGAAGAAAATGGAATTGAGAATTTGGAAAGAATCCAGAGTGAGCTGATGTCACAATCCGAGATTCCCTTGGGTTCCAAATCCTTTCATTTGTGTTTTTGTGGGCTTTTTGAAGGCGGTGTACAGTTGAAGCCATGATTTAGCTGCGGTGAGACCTGCTCTGCTGTAAAAGCATTATTTTCTCAGTGAGCATGGACAACAGTTAGAGTGTCGTCTTTTAAGATTCCCTGCACTCCACTTATGGTGGCAAAAGCAGTGCCTTGACTGTAATCATAAAAGTGATTACAGCTTCATTGCTTTGACATCATGTAGGATGCTTCCTCCATCTGCTGTGGTCAGCATTAAGTAACAGATTTCTCAGTTTCTAGGAAGAGTCTAGCAAACAATCACCTTGCTCCTTCTCTTGCATTTATTCATCACTGCTATGCTGCTATACAGACAGGTAGTCTGTTTATGATTCAACAATTCAATGGGACATCAAGTAAATAACAAAGCAAAACTAACTACCGAAAGCACTATAAGGGCCAGAGATTAGCTTGGATCAAAACAGGTATTCTCCTAGCATTGTTTACAAACGAGTCAGCATGTGAAACAGAAGGCACAATGTAGTTTGTGCCTTGTTTTGGGCATGCCCGGAAGAAGGAAATTCTGATTTCACATACGGGAAAAGAAATGTTGACATTTGAATGAGATTGTTCATACCCCAGTAAAGGTTGCTTTGAAAGGTTGTGGAAGTCCTGTTAGGAAACATGGCTTTACAAGTCCTTTCCACCAGGAGACAACAGCTGCAGAACATCTGGGTGTGCCAGTGTTGAGAGCACCAGCAAAGATCAAAGTGGAGAAGTTGGTGAACAATGGCAGTGGCCTGGCGGAGGGCAAGTGGGGTGCTGGCTGTGGGACCAGGGGAGTCCTGACTGATTTAGGAGGCGTGTGATGGTCTGTGCCAGCAAGCAGAATAGTGCTGTGGCCTTGGCACACTGCTAATACTGGAATTCAGTGGGGTCACTGGGCAGGCTGAGTGTGTGAGCTGCTGGAGGGACCCAGGTTGCCCACATGTAAACATCCAGTCTCACTCTTGCCAGCCACAGAAAGGAGCAGGATGTGGCTGCTGGCGATGCCTGTCACGTATATGTAGTGTATATGTGTGCTATCCCAGCCTGCTGGGAACACTTCTTCTTTGGGACTGCTTGGGCTGAGGGAGAGAAAGCAGTGGTAGTTTCTGAGGTTTCGAGTTTGCTCGAGTTTCTCAGGCTGTTTCTGGAGCCACCCAGAGTTCTCTTCCTTGAAGCATTTCAAGTCCTGCTAATTTTCAAAATTCAAACAGACACAGCCCTAAGCTAGTTGATCTGACTTCAGAGCTATTCTTACGCTGAGCTGTTGGATGATCTGATCTCCTGAGATGTCTTCCATCTCAGTTTATGACCTGGTTCTTGTGAAAAGTAGGATCTTTTAGCCTGGAGAAGAGAGGTTTCTGGAGAGACAGTATTGTGGCCTTTGAATATGTAAAGAGGGTATAAGACAAATGGAGAAAGACTTTTTAGGAAAGTTTGCAGAGACAGGATAAGGGGCCATGCTTTCAAACTGAGACTAGGTTTAGATTGGCTAAAAGGAAAAACTTTTCTACAATGAAGCTGGTGAGACACTCAAACGGGTGTTCCAGAGAAGTTGTGGATGCCCCATCATTGAGAGTGCTCCTTATCAGTTTGGCTAGTCTTGAGCAATTTGATCTACTGTAAGATCTACCTGGCAAGGAAGTTGGACTACATGATCTTTAATCACAGACTGTTGTATGATTCCGTGGAAGACAGAATGCAGTAAAGTTCATATTTCAGATTTTGGCGCAGACATATTTATTTTTTCTCACTTTATGCATCATTGCAATGACAACTTGTTAGCTTCTGAAATGATTAGCTGAGATTGATTTCCTTCCTTAGTTTCATTTTCTCTGTTATTCCTTCACTCTTGGACTTTTTTTTTCACTAGATTCCCTCTTTCAGTAAACTGCCCTTAAGTATCACTTTGCTCCCCACCTGGCTTTTTTTTTTTTTTTTCAATGACACCTTTTCACTGGTTCGTTTTGGGCCTTTGCTGCTTGAAGTCCAGCAGCCTCCTTGTCTGAGCATTACGGAGCTTTCTTTACAGCTTCATCACTATGCAAAAAGCCATAAATTACTGTGTTCCATCTCACATACCATCAAGTATCACACTAATATTCCCTCTGCTGAATAGCTGGTTGGTTTACATAGACCAGCCAAATACCAGGAAATCCAGATGGCAGCAAGAATCTTGTAGACTACTCCCGCTGTTCATTTAAATTCTGGAGAAGTCACGTGAGGTATCACATTCTCTTGAAAGAAGTGTCTATCATCTCGGACATTCTAGAATGGGCTATTAATATTGTCATGAGTTTCTGGCTAGACTTTTTAGTATGCAAATTCAAATTCAAATGATCTGAAATGATAGAACTTCAAGAAATTTTTTTTCCCAGAATCGAAGTATGATGGAGTTCCATAGGGAGAATCTTAATCTTAGTTATTCTATTCCATCTCACATCATGGCTGGGGGAAGGGAGAAGGGAGTATCTTTGGGGGACAATGGGTTCCGGTGTAGTCAGTAAGCTGGGCAGAGGAGCCATCAGGTATTTTCTGTTGTTGGGCGGGGGGGGGGGGGGGGGATTCGTGTGAACTCTTCCTTTCTTGTACCCTGCCACTAGTATTGTTGCTAAAATTGTTTGTTTTCTCATCCAAGTGACAAAATCAGCACACTTAATGAGGGATGAAGAGGGAGCAGCGACCTCAGAACAGGAGGAAGAAGAAGCAGAGCCTGCTGTCCTCCAGAAGAAAAAAACACTACCAGCCAATTTTGCATCATCTGTGAACTTCCTGGGCGTGTACTCTATCCCCTTGTCCAGAACACTGAGCAAGATATTAAACAGGACTGGGCCCAAGACTGAGCCTTGGGGACCAGCTGGATGAACTCTATTTCCCACCACTCTGTGGGCCTGGCCATCACCCAGTTTGTCACCCAGCAAACAGCCCACCCATGCAAACCATAAGCAGACAGTTTCTTCAGGAGAATGATGTGAGACTCATTGCAAAAAGGATCAGGGAGATGCCTAGGAAGAGTCTCAGGTGAATCCAGGAGACTATAGTGGAGGACTATTCAGTTTTCCAATCAATTTGCTTAAAAAACTCTACAAAACCGTAATAAACAAACAAACAAACAAACAAACAAAAAAAGCAGACCAAACAAACACACAGAACCCCCCAACCAATAATCCCCAAAGAGACAAAAAAAGCCCCCAAAAAAGCCCACCAAAAAACCCACCCAAAACTGAAAAAAAACCCCAAACCCAACACAAAAAATCAGGGTGAAGGTTTTTAGTAACTTTAAAAATAACAAAACAAAACAAAACAAAAAAAACCCCAGAAAGTCACATTTCTAAAGGTGCTGTCCCAGCCTCTTCTCTCAGCAGGGAGGACATCCTGAAGTGGAGCCAGTTGGAAGAAAGCGGGACAGGGCAGCACCTGGGCCATTGTCTCAGGACGGCCCTGTGGCTGCCCCATTGCCAAAACCTGGACACATAAATCAAACACAGGTATGCACATGTGCTTAGACACAGCAAAAATTATATTTGTCTGAAAAGAATACTGGTCCATTTCTATCACTGGAAAGAGCATAATGCCTCGTCTCAGCTTTCTTTTCAGTCATTACAAATGTTTCGAAAATAAAGGAGTGCAGAAAATGGAAATATCCAAGATCAACATGAGGACCAGTAACAAAGATTCCATTTTTGAAACTGCATTGGGAATCCTCTGCAGAAATTGACTCAGAGCTCTAAGATTTACAAAAAAGACCAAGAGGACTGGAGTCAATACAACACAGTGTCTGGAGACTTCAGCTGGTTACCTTGATTTCTCAAATATGATGGAGAAAGCACCTTAGCAACTACAGCTGCCAGTTCTCTCAGGGCCCTGACATGCCTCTGGGTGGGTCCCATGGTCTTGCATGCTCAGGTTCCTCAAGTGGTCTGAAAGCTGACCTGCTACTATGGGTTAGAATCAAGTCCACCAGTCCAATAACCTGAGAGATGTGGAAATAGTGACTGGCAGTAAAAATTGAGACCAACACTTGTTGAGTACCTCAGCCTTCTCCTTGTCTGTTGTCACTAGTCCTGTCTGGCTTATGGGGGTGGGGGGGGGGGGGGGAATAGGGGAGGTGTGATAGGTTTCTTTTCATCTTCCTTTTCCCACTGAAATACCCGTAGGTGCCTTTATTATTCTTAGTTTTGGCATGCTTTTCCAAATTCAGCTTCAACTGAGCCTTAGCTATACTGATCCCATCCTCACACACTCATGTGTTACCACTGTATTTTTCCCATGATTTGTCTCGCTGTGTATTGTCTGCATATTACCTACTTGCATCACATCTATTAATTTTCAATAACCTTCTGGCTTTAACTTGTTTTCAAAAAAAACCCTTTTTGAACCTTTCCACCTCAGAAATTCACCTGGGAAACCCCAAATCCCCAAAATTCACCCCGAAGTCCCCCCTGGGACGCTCAGCACTCACCTGGCAACTCCCAAAAGCCCACAAATTCACCCCAAAATTCACGGGGGACCCCCAAATCCCAGGGCTTCACCCCAAAATCCCACCTGCAACCCCCAAAACCCCTCAAATCACCCCCAAGACCCAGTCCCCCCAACACCTCCCAAATTCACTCCAAAATGTCTCCAATCCCCCTCAAAACCCTCCCAGATACCCCCAAATCCACCAAATTCACTCCCAGACCCATCTGGGACTCCCAAAAATCACCAAAATTCCCCGGAAAATCCACCTGCATCCCCCCAAATTCATCCCAAAATTCTCCCACGACTTCCAAATGCTCACCTGGATACCCCAAAATCGACAGAATTCACCCCAAAATACGTCTGGCATTCCCAAAACTCACCTGAGAACCCTAAAATTCACACGTATACCCTAAAATTCACCAAATTCACCCCAAAATTCCCCTGAGATCCCTAGAATTCCACAAATTCCCCCTAAAATTCAACTGGGACTCCCCACATTCCACAAATTCACCCCAAACCTCGCTACCCGGGATCCCCCAAAATTCCACAAATTCTCCCCCAAAATCAACCTGGGACCCCTCAAAACTCACCTGGATCTCCCCAAATCCCCGCCCCGCCCCGCCCCCCCCAATTCACCTGGGCACTCCCAAATCCCCAGAATTCAACCCAAAATTCACCTGGGACCCCAAAAACCTCCAAATTCGCTCCAAAATGATTGGCAACTTTACACACTCCATTTTCCCACAAAAGGATCTAGAGCCCTGTGCGCTTCGTATACAAACTAAATGCAAAAAAACTTGCTATTCATTCTCAGCAAAAAGACTTCCTATTCCTCCTTCTTTTGGACAAAACTGCCTTCACTTTCAAACTTATTCTCTTGCTCACTTACCTGCATAATGCTTAGTCCCTGTTCTGCATGCTCATTTTCTTCACTTTTACAAGGAATCCTCTCCTCATCTTCTTCTTCCTCTGCTTCTTCCATTTCCTGTGCCAAGATCACCCGTTTCTCTGTTAGATTTCTTTCTCCAGCTGATTTTTTGACAACTGTCCCTATCTTCTGGCACCGCTCGCTCGAGAGAGGCGATTGTCCCGCTCTGCTCTGGGCTGGGACTGCGCTCTCTTCAAGCCCTGGGGGCAATTTTGGATGCCACAGCGTCAGAAAGACCTCAGGCTATTGGAGAAATGTCCAAAGGAGGGACACAGGGATAGCGAAGAGGCTGGAGGGAAAGCCATACAAAGAGTGGCTCAGGGCATTTGGTTCAGCTGCAGAGAGGACACTGAGCTCACACCTCACTTGGGACCTCTCAGCTCCTCCCAAGGGCAGCACAGGGACAGCTTTGCTCTCTGCTCTCTGCGACCAGGGACAGGAGCCAAGGGAATGCCAGGAGCTGTGTCAGGGGACGATTAGGCTGGCTATCAGGGAAAGGTTTTTTTCCTCAGAGGCTGGTCGGGCACTGAATAGGTTCTCCAGGCAATGGGCACAGCCCCAAGGCTGCCAGAGATCCAGGAGCGTTTGGCCAATGCTCTCAGGGATGCAGAGGGTGGGACTGTTGGAGTGTCTGTGCAGGGCCAGGAGTTGGACTTTGACGATCCCTAGGGGTCCCTTCCGACTCAGGAAACTCTTACCATTTTCCCCTCTTTCCTCTCCTTGCACAATGCTCTCAGCTTACTGTTCCACCGCATGCTCCACTTCTGAAACCTCCGCTACTTCTTTCCAGTTCAAGCACAGTTCTACTGGTTACAATCCAAAGATAGACAGATTGAAAAACAACCAAAAAGAAACACCTGTTTGGAATGTCGTGGTCTTATCTGCATCTCCAGCTATGAAGTCGATTGTGCCTTGCAAGTTCTAAAAGCAAAACAACAACAACAAAAAACACCCACCACACCGTTTTAACATAGGGATTTGCCTTCTTCTAAGAAATCCATATCCCTTCTCAAAATGGATCTATTTCAGGAAGAGATCATCTTGAATAGATCACTTACTACCTAAAGAACCTGGAACACTCAAATCCGTAATGATAAGCCTGTTACCTTGTCGTTTTCTGTTCCAAAGGCAAATGCATTTGCTCAAGTGCCGTTTGTAACAAGGACAGAGCTCAAAGTGTGGCTCTGAGAAATGTTTTGGTTTCCCTCTCCTATCTCCATCAAAAGCACTTTCTTCAATGGCTGAAACAATACTTGATACAGTCTGAATTTTAAAGGTCATGAAAATTTTCTCCAAAGTGAAAAATTAATATAGCAGTCAGGTTTGAAACCAATGGGAATTTTTGTTTTACCTGTTTGAAGATTCCCTTCACACTAAAATGCTGGCTGATGGATACCTAGAAGAAATCAATTCCCACAAAATGCTTCTGGGTAAGCCATTACGTCATCCATTACAATTTGCTTCAGTGTCCCGTTCCTGTCCAATTGAAGGTCCCTGTTTAAGAGACTCAAGTGCGGAGAGAAATAAAATTAAATATGACTACAGTGCCTTTAAATCTAAATCGAACTTCCTGATCAATCTCATAAAACCTTTAGGCTAAATGTTGCCATTGATCTGTTTCTACTGAACACAATCACGTCCTGGCTTGTTAGAGATTAGTTCATTACAAAGAAAGAAACGCAGAGAAGTTAAAATATTTCCAAAGAAGCATTTGACATCCTTCCTTTTGGATGGGGAACCACACCAACACTGCTTACATAAGAGGTCAAATGACTGTCTTCCATGTTAGTTCTGCACTGTGCTCAGCGGAGCCTTTCTGGTTTATTTGCCTTTGACTTGGACATAAAGCTGAGTCTTGATTCAAGAAAAATCAATATTCACACTTGTTTTCATTTACACGGACATTGGCTTGGTCTCCTAAACAAAGAGAATGATGGGGAATTTTTGTACGAGTTCAGATAGGTAACATTCTCTTTCCGCAACCTGGCATTGTATTTTCACTTGGTCTGTTACCTCTGGCTTTGTTTTAACGGCTCAAATTATTAGGAAGAGTATCAAACCTCCAGCTCTAACCACAGTCCCACTGCGAGGTGTGTGAAGGTATGTGCATCTGCCCCTCAGGTCCACACTGCTCTTCTAATGTGCCTCTGATCGAGCAGGTAGGAAAGACCTCCTGGGTGTGTGAACAGTGCTGCTTCCTCTACGGCTTCAGAGCTGCTGCTAAGATCTTCAGGAAGGAGAGCGGTATTGTACCCATTTTTAGATGGTTTTTAAAGTTGCCGGTGCTTGGCTGTCTTAAACGTCTGAGTTCCTAGAACTTTGAATGAGATCAAATCTATGAGTGAAGAGATGATGGTGCAGACCAACTTCTGATTCCGGTGATCCAAGAATCTGCACTACTACTTTTACCTTCTGAATAAGGCATGGATGTGACGGTATGCACAGTAATACTGATGTGCTATGGTTTTTGAATGATAGCAGTCTTCCTTTGTCCCATTCCTAAACCGTGGGCATTATTTGCCTTAACCTTGTTATTATTCTATATTCTTACATGAAGTGAAAAGCACTCTTTTTCCATACCTTCACACAACAGCATTAAAACAAGGCCTAAGTAGTACAACCAATGTTCAAAGATGCTCTACCTTTTAAGTTTACAAAACATACCAAATTCATACCTTGTTCTAAGTTGATCTCAAGAAGAAAGGGTGTTCTCCAAATACTCCTTCAGCTCTTCCTCACAGCTCACCGTTTGCCTTTTTTCTAAGATTGTATCCAGATCACTTTCATCATCTAAGGCCACATAAAAAAGCTAGTAAAAATGGTTTCGTAGATACTAAAATCTCCCCAGCTCTTTAGGATTCAAGGAAGTTAATTATGCACATATCTTCTACACCCAGAAGAGAAAGCTACCTCAGCAAAACTCATCGCCTATGAAAATCTTCCTAGATAATGAACACCTCTGACACTGCCACCCCAAGTTGGTGTTCTGAAACAATGAGAACCTCACATCCAATCAGACTCTAGACCTGCACAAGATCTCGTCATAGCAACTTGCAGCCACTTTCTACAGAAAGCAGCAGTGATCTCTATCGCTGTTGCCATACCAACAATAAGACAGGACTGTCCATTCAGCGTGAATCAAGCAGTTAGCAAAAATGCACCTGACAGAATGAAACTGAAGAGGAGAAATTCCCATCTAAAAGTCAAAGATTACATTTTTAATTTTATAGCAGGTATTTTGAATTTCAGAGGGCTCTTTGCATTAAGAAGTCCTGTCTTTATAGCACACCCTTGTTTTTATGTTTCTACCTGGATTATGGCCATTTAGCCGTCTCCTTCAAATCACTCCAAAGAAAAACATTCAAGTGAACAAGTTCTTTCTAAACTGCTGGAAGGTGAAATGAATGAGTAAGAGGATATGTAACATGATAAAAGGCTGCCTGGAATTTTACGACTGGTATCCAACATGGCGTCTTCTATCTGGAGAGTAAAAAAAAATCAGTCTCCAAGTAAACTGGTAAGAATGCGGATTCTCAAAACTTCTGTTTATTCTGGCACCATAAAGCACCAAATCACATTCTATAATTTATCCCTTTAGAAACAACTGCCCGACTTTTTTTATGTATAGAAAAGATTGGAAGACATTTGGGAGATCATTTCCAGCTCTTCCTGAAGTCTGATCTTAAGCAGACTGGGCCATACGTCATTCATCGCTATCCTATGTATTTCAGATAGAAATGATCATAAAAATACAATCTATTTCTATTACAAATAATAAACACAAGAATTATGAACACTTCCACATGAAACTCTTCCACACCAAACTGTTTCTCTGGAGTGTTTTGTCACACTATGGACCTCTTTCTAAGGTGACATCAATAGCCTACCACGCAGAAGGCATTGCAGGTGGGAGCACAGGAAGAACAGACTAATCCCAAGGAGTGATGAAGATATATGTCATCAAATAAAAGAAACGTACATCCACGTGCTCCACTTCTTCTTCAAACCTACATTTTCGTTTCTCAGTCATCTGAAGCATGTTGGAGTGCACAACTTCAGCATCTTCTGCTGTGCAAATGTTCACATCCAACAGGGTCATCTGAAGGAAAAGAAGAACAAATTATTGACATGCACAGAAGAAATACTGTGTGGCTTTCAGAGAGCCTGGCTAAACGTAGTGTTTCTTTTCTTGTGATGGACAGAGATAGATTCAGCCTCCCACATGCCATATTAGATTACTAAACAATACCATCTGGTTGGACACAAAGGGAGAAATTGAGGCAGAGGTGGAATTTCTTTCCCAAGATAAGACAGATTTAGCACAAGGGCTGAGGCTCCTTGCATCTTCCACATTCATGTAGGACAGCACTCCCTTCATTACGGGCATTTGTTACGGCTTTTCCACATTTCAAGCACAAATACCAACTACTACTGTGAAACCAAACGGATGGCTTACTTTTTGAACAGAGTAAGGCGGAGGTTAAAAAGGAATTCCACTTGTTATCTCACTGTCTGGTGCATCTTTACTCTCTCTAATGACACATTGGACCACGGCTATCACAGCCAAAAGCTGTGGCACTCAACTTGCACATCTGCCCTTTCTCCTGACATTTGCCCTCGACCAGCTCATACTGGATGCTCATTTTCTCCACGCACTCCACATTAGGGCTGTCTGAATGATACGGAACAGACCACAGTCAAAATTCCCATCTTTCACAGTGCAGTGTGACATGGAAACATGACAGAGGCCATGTGCTGAATCTCAGCACACGGAACAGATGCCAGCAGTGCCTACAGACACCAGACATTACCAGCCAAAGAAATCAAGACATTTTCATACACAGCTGTTTATCATTATGCTTCAAAGTAGCAAGGTACTTAACAATCGCTACCAACTTCTTTGCTACCATACAGGCTACAAACATCCCAACTGGATGTGCTCTGGAGCAAGAGAAGGCAGACACAGAGCGGGAAGGCATGCTGCAAGGACACAGAGAAAGGAAGTATCTCCAATACTTCCCCTCTTCTTCTCATACTTCCCCTCTTCTTCTCCAGGAGTTAAAAAGGAGTATTTTTGTATGACTGAGAAGGGATCCACGTCAAAATTAACATTTGATTTCCCCCAGATTCATTCTAACCGAGCCAGTTCCTGCTAGATCTCCCCATGCACAGGTGTTTGTACTGGCCAAAGGAAAGCCATGCCACAGGCAGCTTCTTTGGCTCTTACTGCCACCTCCAAGCAACTGAGAAGGTATGTGGCAACACACGGAACAAAGAATAGAGCAAACATGCACTCTCAAAGCAACCGTCTGCCTCATCGTTGCCCAGGAGAAAAGAAAATATTGCTTGAATTCCAGACTGTTCTTAGGATTTCCCGACCTACCTAGACTTTTGTTTCAATTCTCCAGAGTTCTGCACCATTCGTTTCCATCAGATTTGGCACGTGTTGGAGGCAACAGGGTGCTATCAAAGCAGGAAACAAGAGTCAGGTATCCTAAAATACAAACCAGTCAGTACTTCAAATATAAAATTATGAATCCGAATATCCATACTACTGGGCGTTCTTTTATTTACAGCCATCTTGGCAATGAAAATAAACCTGAGATTGTTGTTGTTCAAGGCCAACTGTTTACTGCCCGATAAGGAACTAACTGTCATCTACCTGGTTCCTACATCCACCGTAAAAAACCTCCCTGTAAAGATCGTAATGCATTGCACCCACACCAATGTGTCTTGTGTTCAGGATGGATATTCAAACGTAGCAACGTTAGATTTCTATCCAGACTCCTCTCTTCATTTATTCCGCAAATAAAATCCCACGCCATGGAGAAAAAAATGCCTTGACAAAAACACCAAGTTCTAGCTCTCCACCCCTCTTTGCCCATTTCTGCTATGTTTCGAGATTTACTTCTGCATTCCTCCATTTTTAGAGCCTGATCGCCACCTATTAAGTGTAGCTGGGGCACTGAAAATCAAGAATGCATTTTTTCCATTCAAAAGAGCTGTACAGAAATAGATGTAGACCCTGCCTTACTGCTGCATTTAGCAATCACACATTGACAGGAAGCAAAGTGCATTTTGTAGCCAAGTCCTTCATTAACTCCAGCAACAATTGTTTTCCTTTATGCTATACCCTCTTTTGCCATACCCGATATATTGCAAAACCTTCAGTCTCTCTTCACTGAGTACCATCTGCTCCTTTATCAACTTTTCCATTTCCATATTCACAGTTGGGGGATTCTGTATTTCTTCACTTGCCATAAATTCTCTGCAGGATGGAAAGTAGATATGTAGAATGGAATCACATGATATATGTGATATCATACGTGGTATCACGTAGAAAGAAAAAATGATCAAGTATTACTTTAACAGAAACCAAAAGTGAACACTAGCCTCTTGGTGTTGCTCATTGTCCAAAAGAAGACTGCCAAATTTCTGACCTGAAACTCTGAACTCCACACTTCTTTTGCATGAGCTTCCAGTCCCTTGCCATTTCAGTTGATGCCATTTTTCTTTCTCAAGCTCTGATTTCATTCGATTCAAGAGTAGCTTGGCAGTTGCCCTCTCATTATCCAGCAGTGCTCCGTTTATATTCTGTGTATTAAAAAACAAAACCAGAAGTAGAAGCAGCATACAACATGCAAAAACAAACCAAAAATTGTCTCTTCTACAGAAAATGAGGGGAGAAAAGAACACAAATGATAACCAATACCCCGTCAAGTAGAAATTTCTTCTATATTTCAGTGATTGATAGGCAGAAAAAATGAATTTCATCTGGGGAAAGAAAGACATTCTAGGAATATTCAGACTGCTATCTTGCCCCAGGTAAAACATTTACCATGGCCTTAGCGTTAATGAGCTTGTGAACATCAGCTGCCAAGAGGAAGGACATTTCCTCCAGTTTCACACAATACTTGGTCAGTACATCTGCTATCTGTGCAATCAAAGAATACAGAAAAGCAACAACAATGAAAAGCAGAACTCAAATATCAATTTCCCAAGTTAAAATCTACATGAACAAGACAATTTTTCCATTCAAGTGAATTCGATTTAATTAATTCATTAACTACATAAGTAGCATTCTCACGTTCAAGAGTAGAATTCAAAGAATCGACGTTGCTTCTTCTGAGACATTGAAGCCTGAGTAGATCCCAACTTCAAATCTAGTAGGACGGCATGAAAGCAATACCTGCTACATTTAGTACATGTAAACTACAAAGAACATCTAGAACAGCTCTAAAAGATGCACAAACCCATGAACTTTGAAGGAGACGCTAGCAAGAAATGTGGAAATAGGCTTTATCTGCCCAGTGCTTTTCCCAAAAGCACGGGCACTCCTTGGCGTCAGTGAGAGTCTCTATCTCATTACTCAGCAGCTGGCTTAGGGTAAAAAAGGATGCATGCAATCACTTCATTCCTGTTCATGACATAAACTTACTGCATCATCGTGGAAGCCATTTACTTGGAAATATAGCCTAAAAAATAGGTGTCAGACTGGGTACATATCTAGATTGCTATGAGCAAAACCAATTTCTTTTTAACAGGAAAGCCATACAATATGCCTGCCATGGCAAATATTAGTCTACTAGCCCTGCACTTCAACGGGCAGTGAGCAGTTCATGACACCAAGTTTACGTTTGGCAAGGAGACAGTCTATTTATTACAAGCCCCTAGTTCTAGAACCAAGAATTCAGGAGTTGCTCATTCCCAATGAAAATCTGTCCATTTCATACCTTTGGGGTTTTATGCTTCTGTTCTTTACCTGTCTTGAGTGTGGCTTTCTTGTGAAGTCACTGATGGGTGTTTTTCCAACACATTTCTGCTGATTACACGGTAATTGCGTGGCATCAGCAGACATCTCTGAATGTCTCTTGAAAGTATGCTTTTTACTCTTCCTAGAGGACCTTGTCTTCTTCTTTCCTTCACCCAAAAGGTGGGCTAAGTGAGCCTTCAAAGAACCATCATCTCAACAATTAGAATTCTTTCAAACCTACTGAATGGAGAACAGCGACAAAAAAATTTTAAAAAGACTAGTACGCGAAAGACAACAGAAGAGAAAGGTAAAATAATGAATCCTACATGCCACGTGCATAACTCTCTTCATTCAAGGCTATTTTCAAAATGAGAAAAAAAAAAAAAAAAAAATCATCTTTTCCTCAGAGAGGAAAAGTGGAGTAACTGGATTGTGTTGCCTTGCCTACAGTTACCAGAAAAGTCAACAGCTGAGTTGAAAACTCCTGAAGCTGGCTAACTACACCTCTAAATGTTTTACTACTGTGTTATGATTCTGTCTTCAGTTAATAGAACCCGATATACAACAAAGAGATGGGAGCACATGGAGATGCATTGGAGAGCCTACGCTGGAGGTAACACATTCATTTTTTACTCAAACAAATCCAAATTAGAAATGTTGAAAATTACCTGGGGCCATTTCAACAGCCAGCAAACTGACTAACACAACCAATCTTTGGCTTCTATTCAATCCTTTGCTTGTTTTACCTGGACCTTGAAGATCTGTCTGCAGCCTTCCTCTCTGCAAATATATCACACTCGTCCTATTGAGAACCCATGGCTCATCACAGCTGCTTCGCCACGCCTGCTTCCAGAAGAACCGGCAACTACAAGCTGGGAGCCAAGAGATACAACACTTCACTTGGAAAAGGGCCTTCCATGAATCCTAGAATCCCAGAATGGTTTGGACTGGAAGCGACCTTAGAGACAAATTATCTTCTTCCCACATCCTGACACGGGCAGGGACACTTTTCCACTAGTCCAGGTTGCTCCATGTCCGCTCCAGCCTGGCCCTGGACGCTTCCTGCCATGGGGCTCCTACACAGCCTCTTTGAGCAACATGTGCCTCAGCACCCACCCAAGGAAGAATTCCTTTCCAATATCCCATCTATCCCAGCCCTCTGGCAGTTTGAAGCTATTCCCCCTTGTCCTGCGAGTCCAGACCCTTTTCCAAAGTCCCTCCCCAGCTATCTTGGAGCCCCAGCAGGCACTGCAAGGGGCTCGAAGATCTCCCTGGAGCCTTCTGTTCTCCAGATTGGACACCCTCAGCTCTCCCAGACTGTCCTAGAGCAAAGAAGCTCCACCTTTCAAAGCACCTTAGACGCCTCCTACCGGCCAAACTCGATGGCAACGCTGGCCTTCCGGGCCCTACGGATATCGCTTCCGGTGTCGCTCGGAGTCACTCCCGGCTCTCTTCCCGCCCCCCATGGGGCCCTCAGGCGATGCCGCTCCTACGCCACTTCTGCCGCTGTCAGACCAACGGGGGGGCGGGGGGCCAGCCCAGACTCATCCACAATCCACACTGTCCTCGGCGGCTGCTGCGGGCTCATGGCGGCCCACACACCCGGAAGCAGAGCTCCGAACACAGAGGATCATAGCCCCACATTTGTGTTCGTCTCTGCACAAGGCAGGCCAGACTTGCCATGCCCGGACTTTTCAGTTCAGCACGAGAATGAGAATACACCTGCGCCATGGGGGAGGAAACCTCTAAAGACTCCCTCATACGTGGTCGCTCAACTTAATGCCTAGGCACTTGCCATTCCTAAGGCTACACTAAAGCCTTTTTTACCTTGCGGGTAAGAAATGCCGTTGTTCTCGTGTGCAGCTAAAGGCGCAGCACAGGCAGGCCGGGGCAAAAGCTGGGGCAGAGCCCTTCCTCACACCTTCGCTGTGCTGTACTCCATGCAGCTAGAGCGAAGCGAGAAGGACGCGAGGAAGAAAAAGGCGTTCTTAAAGTAGCACCCTGGCAGCAGCCCTGAAAAGGCGCATAACACACGGCGTCTCGCTGCCCTCCGTTCTACATACTCGCGGCTCCCTCTGCCGACTTGCAAAAGTTGCTACCAGAGCAGAGGCGGCCAGATTGAAGAGGCAGTGCCTAGGTTCACCTTCTTACTGCACGTAAGCCAGGTCCAGCTCCTCGCTGCACTCTGGATTTCCCTTCTCCGCGGCACTTACCGTGGTGCTGTGTGCAATTCGGCGCCTAGAAGCGACCGCCAATGCTTTCACAGCGGGCTGCAAGGGAACCAAGGAGCAGCACAAGCAGCAGTGCTTCAGCTTGCTCCTTCCGACTGCTAAGGGCACTTGGGAGGGCAAGCGAGAGTCAACCACCTTCCTCTCCTAGTAGCCTGTAACGTGGTGCACACAAGCACGGGACGAGTGCTGCTTCGTTCACCGCCCTCGCCCACGCCTGGCGCTGCTTTCACTTGCCGGCGGCCAGAAGCCGCTGCAGGGGCGCCACACAGCCAGCAGTGTGCCGGCAGCCAAGAGCTAGAGAACGCTGCTTCTGCCCAAGCCCGCCTAGGGCGTGCACCTTTGTTCTCAGAGCTCCGTGCAACAGTCTGCCTCTCTCGCAGTTCGAATGGAAAACGAAAGCTTTTCGCCTACGCCCGTCACAGAGATCCGTTGCCAGGACGAGAATGCCTTGTGGCCGGAGCTCGCCCCCGCCGCGAGGAAGCTGCTATTAGCACCGCGTTGCAGGGACACGTCTCGTTTCTTGACTACGTGCTCAGCGCTCTCCGAATTCGCCGCTAGCTCCACGGTCTTTCTCAGCTGCAAGTAGCAGCGCTCACAGTACATAGAGCTTCGCAAGGACCGAAGACCCGGAGGGAAGTATCGCACTCGAAAATGTGCCAGGATAGAGACGTTCTACACTGAGTAGAGACACAGACAGACAGAGAGTTCTACACTGCCCCTTCTCGTCGGCCATCTTGTGCTCTGCTGCCTCTGCTGTGACGAATAGGTCCTTGAAAGGCGAGCGACAGCGGCTCTCCAGGCACTGAAAAGAGTTCCCTAGGGACTTTTCGATGTAAAACTTTTTCCACCTCCAAAAATACATGGGTAAGTCCTAAAAGTTTTGGTTTTCTTAAGAATAGTTTCGCCCAAGTTTTGCTGTTCTAAACACCCATGGTTTCAGTCTTCACTTAACTGCTTGTTTCTGTCTTTTTGGCTAGTGGCAATCTAATTCTAAGGTAACTAGATGTGTTGGAAATCCATAAATTACATCTCAAGTTAGATGGGAAAATTGGCTCGGAAGAAAATGGAATTGAGAATTTGGAAAGAATCCAGAGTGAGCTGATGTCACAATCCGAGATTCCCTTGGGTTCCAAATCCTTTCATTTGTGTTTTTGTGGGCTTTTTGAAGGCGGTGTACAGTTGAAGCCATGATTTAGCTGCGGTGAGACCTGCTCTGCTGTAAAAGCATTATTTTCTCAGTGAGCATGGACAACAGTTAGAGTGTCGTCTTTTAAGATTCCCTGCACTCCACTTATGGTGGCAAAAGCAGTGCCTTGACTGTAATCATAAAAGTGATTACAGCTTCATTGCTTTGACATCATGTAGGATGCTTCCTCCATCTGCTGTGGTCAGCATTAAGTAACAGATTTCTCAGTTTCTAGGAAGAGTCTAGCAAACAATCACCTTGCTCCTTCTCTTGCATTTATTCATCACTGCTATGCTGCTATACAGACAGGCAGTCTGTTTATGATTCAACAATTCAATGGGACATCAAGTAAATAACAAAGCAAAACTAACTACCGAAAGCACTATAAGGGCCAGAGATTAGCTTGGATCAAAACAGGTATTCTCCTAGCATTGTTTACAAACGAGTCAGCATGTGAAACAGAAGGCACAATGTAGTTTGTGCCTTGTTTTGGGCATGCCCGGAAGAAGGAAATTCTGATTTCACATACGGGAAAAGAAATGTTGACATTTGAATGAGATTGTTCATACCCCAGTAAAGGTTGCTTTGAAAGGTTGTGGAAGTCCTGTTAGGAAACATGGCTTTACAAGTCCTTTCCACCAGGAGACAACAGCTGCAGAACATCTGGGTGTGCCAGTGTTGAGAGCACCAGCAAAGATCAAAGTGGAGAAGTTGGTGAACAATGGCAGTGGCCTGGCGGAGGGCAAGTGGGGTGCTGGCTGTGGGACCAGGGGAGTCCTGACTGATTTAGGAGGCGTGTGATGGTCTGTGCCAGCAAGCAGAATAGTGCTGTGGCCTTGGCACACTGCTAATACTGGAATTCAGTGGGGTCACTGGGCAGGCTGAGTGTGTGAGCTGCTGGAGGGACCCAGGTTGCCCACATGTAAACATCCAGTCTCACTCTTGCCAGCCACAGAAAAGAGCAGGATGTGGCTGCTGGCGATGCCTGTCACGTATATGTAGTGTATATGTGTGCTATCCCAGCCTGCTGGGAACACTTCTTCTTTGGGACTGCTTGGGCTGAGGGAGAGAAAGCAGTGGTAGTTTCTGAGGTTTCGAGTTTGCTCGAGTTTCTCAGGCTGTTTCTGGAGCCACCCAGAGTTCTCTTCCTTGAAGCATTTCAAGTCCTGCTAATTTTCAAAATTCAAACAGACACAGCCCTAAGCTAGTTGATCTGACTTCAGAGCTATTCTTACGCTGAGCTGTTGGATGATCTGATCTCCTGAGATGTCTTCCATCTCAGTTTATGACCTGGTTCTTGTGAAAAGTAGGATCTTTTAGCCTGGAGAAGAGAGGTTTCTGGAGAGACAGTATTGTGGCCTTTGAATATGTAAAGAGGGTATAAGACAAATGGAGAAAGACTTTTTAGGAAAGTTTGCAGAGACAGGATAAGGGGCCATGCTTTCAAACTGAGACTAGGTTTAGATTGGCTAAAAGGAAAAACTTTTCTACAATGAAGCTGGTGAGACACTCAAACGGGTGTTCCAGAGAAGTTGTGGATGCCCCATCATTGAGAGTGCTCCTTATCAGTTTGGCTAGTCTTGAGCAATTTGATCTACTGTAAGATCTACCTGGCAAGGAAGTTGGACTACATGATCTTTAATCACAGACTGTTGTATGATTCCGTGGAAGACAGAATGCAGTAAAGTTCATATTTCAGATTTTGGCGCAGACATATTTATTTTTTCTCACTTTATGCATCATTGCAATGACAACTTGTTAGCTTCTGAAATGATTAGCTGAGATTGATTTCCTTCCTTAGTTTCATTTTCTCTGTTATTCCTTCACTCTTGGACTTTTTTTTTCACTAGATTCCCTCTTTCAGTAAACTGCCCTTAAGTATCACTTTGCTCCCCACCTGGCTTTTTTTTTTTTTTTTCAATGACACCTTTTCACTGGTTCGTTTTGGGCCTTTGCTGCTTGAAGTCCAGCAGCCTCCTTGTCTGAGCATTACGGAGCTTTCTTTACAGCTTCATCACTATGCAAAAAGCCATAAATTACTGTGTTCCATCTCACATACCATCAAGTATCACACTAATATTCCCTCTGCTGAATAGCTGGTTGGTTTACATAGACCAGCCAAATACCAGGAAATCCAGATGGCAGCAAGAATCTTGTAGACTACTCCCGCTGTTCATTTAAATTCTGGAGAAGTCACGTGAGGTATCACATTCTCTTGAAAGAAGTGTCTATCATCTCGGACATTCTAGAATGGGCTATTAATATTGTCATGAGTTTCTGGCTAGACTTTTTAGTATGCAAATTCAAATTCAAATGATCTGAAATGATAGAACTTCAAGAAATTTTTTTTCCCAGAATCGAAGTATGATGGAGTTCCATAGGGAGAATCTTAATCTTAGTTATTCTATTCCATCTCACATCATGGCTGGGGGAAGGGAGAAGGGAGTATCTTTGGGGGACAATGGGTTCCGGTGTAGTCAGTAAGCTGGGCAGAGGAGCCATCAGGTATTTTCTGTTGTTGGGCGGGGGGGGGGGGGGATTCGTGTGAACTCTTCCTTTCTTGTACCCTGCCACTAGTATTGTTGCTAAAATTGTTTGTTTTCTCATCCAAGTGACAAAATCAGCACACTTAATGAGGGATGAAGAGGGAGCAGCGACCTCAGAACAGGAGGAAGAAGAAGCAGAGCCTGCTGTCCTCCAGAAGAAAAAAACACTACCAGCCAACTTTGCATCATCTGTGAACTTCCTGGGCGTGTACTCTATCACTTTGTCCAGATCACTGAGCAAGATATTAAACAGGACTGGGCCCAAGACTGAGCCTTGGGGACCAGCTGGATGAACTCTATTTCCCACCACTCTGTGGGCCTGGCCATCACCCAGTTTGTCACCCAGCAAACAGCCCACCCATGCAAACCATAAGCAGACAGTTTCTTCAGGAGAATGATGTGAGACTCATTGCAAAAAGGATCAGGGAGATGCCTAGGAAGAGTCTCAGGTGAATCCAGGAGACTATAGTGGAGGAAGGACGCGAGGAAGAAGAAGGCGTTCTTAAAGTCGCACCCTGGCAGCAGCCCTGAAAGGGCGCATAACACACGGCGTCTCGCTGCCCTCCGTTCTACATACTCGCAGCTCCCTCTGCCGACTTGCAAAAGTTGCTACCAGAGCAGAGGCGGCCAGATTGAAGAGGCAGTGCCTAGGTTCACCTTCTCCTTACTGCACGTAAGCCACGTCCAGCTCCTCGCTGCACTCTGGATTTCCCTTCTCCGCGGCACTTACCGTGTGCAACTCGGCGCCTAGAAGCGACCGCCAATGCTTTCACAGCGGGCTGCAAGGGAACCAAGGAGCAGCACAAGCAGCAGTGCTTCAGCTTGCTCCTTCCGACTGCTAAGGGCACTTGGGAGGGCAAGCGAGAGTCAACCACCTTCCTCTCCTAGTAGCCTGTAACGTGGTGCACACAAGCACGGGACGAGTGCTGCTTCGTTCACCGCCCTCGCCCAAGCGTGGAGCCGCTTTCACTTGCCGGCGGCCAGAAGCCGCTGCAAGGGCGCCACACAACCACAAGTGCGCCGGCAGCCAAGAGCTAGAGAACGCTGCTTCTGCCCAAGTCCGCCTAGGGCGGGCACCTTTGTTCTCAGAGCTCCGTGCAACAGTCTGCCTCTCTCGCAGTTCGAATGGAAAACGAAAGCTTTTCGCCTACGCCCGTCACAGAGATCCGTTGCCAGGACGAGAATGTCTTGTGGCCGGAGCTCGCCCCCGCCGCGAGGAAGCTGCTATTAGCACCGCGTTGCAGGGCCACGTCTCGCTTCTTGACTACGTGCTCAGCGCTCTCCGAATTCGCCGCTAGCTCCACGGTCTTTCTCAGCTGCAAGTAGCAGCGCTCGCAGTACACAGAGCTTCGCAAGGCCCGAAGAGCCGGAGGGAAGTATCGCACAAGAAAATATGCCAGGACAGAGACGTGTTCTACGTAGTCCCCTCTCGTCATGCAGTTTGTGCCTCTGCTGCTTCTGCTGTTAGGAATCGCTCCTTGAAAGACGAGCGAGAGCGTCCTTCCGGGTGCATTGCACTGAGTCGAGTGCTCGCTCGGGACTTTGCTCTCGGGGCCAAGGCAAGAGGGCGTGCTTGCCCGCAGAACTGAGAACACGCTGTTGGGCAGAGCTGCAACTGACCGCTGGAGTTCAGCTCTCGCCGGACGGCAGAAGGCGAAGAACGAAGCCCCTTGCGAGCGGCGCAGTGCAGCGAAGAGCTCTCCGAATTCGCCGCTAGCTCCACGGTCCTTCTCAGCTGCGAGTAGCAGCGCTCGCAGTACACAGAGCTTCGCAAGGCCCGAAGAGCCGGAGGGAAGTATCGCACACGCAAATGTGCCAGGACAGAGACGTGTTCTACGTTGTCCCTTCTCGTCGTGCAGTTTGTGCCTCTGCTGCTTCTGCTGTTAGGAATCGCTCCTCGAAAGGCGAGCGAGAGCGTCCTTCCGGGTGCATTGCACTGAGTCGAGTGCTCGCTCGGGACTTTGCTCTCGGGGCCAAGGCAAGAGGGCGTGCTTGCCCGCAGAACTGAGAACACGCTGTTGGGCAGAGCTGCAACTGACCGCTGGAGTTCAGCTCTCGCCGGACGGCAGAAGGCGAAGAACGAAGCCGCTTGCGAGCGGCGCAGTGCAGCGAAGAGCTCTCCGAATTCGCCGCTAGCTCCACGGTCCTTCTCAGCTGCGAGTAGCAGCGCTCGCAGTACACAGAGCTTCGCAAGGCCCGAAGAGCCGGAGGGAAGTATCGCACACGCAAATGTGCCAGGACAGAGACGTGTTCTACGTTGTCCCCTCTCGTCGTGCAGTTTGTGCCTCTGCTGCTTCTGCTGTTAGGAATCGCTCCTCGAAAGGCGAGCGAGAGCGTCCTTCCGGGTGCATTGCACTGAGTCGAGTGCTCGCTCGGGACTTTGCTCTCGGGGCCAAGGCAAGAGGGCGTGCTTGCCCGCAGAACTGAGAACACGCTGTTGGGCAGAGCTGCAACTGACCGCTGGAGTTCAGCTCTCGCCGGACGGCAGAAGGCGAAGAACGAAGCCGCTTGCGAGCGGCGCAGTGCAGCGAAGAGCTCTCCGAATTCGCCGCTAGCTCCACGGTCCTTCTCAGCTGCGAGTAGCAGCGCTCGCAGTACACGGAGCTTCGCAAGGCCCGAAGAGCCGGAGGGAAGTATCGCACACGCAAATGTGCCAGGACAGAGACGTGTTCTACGGTGTCCCCTCTCGTCGTGCAGTTTGTGCCTCTGCTGCTTCTGCTGTTAGGAATCGCTCCTCGAAAGGCGAGCGAGAGCGTCCTTCCGGGTGCATTGCACTGAGTCGAGTGCTCGCTCGGGACTTTGCTCTCGGGGCCAAGGCAAGAGGGCGTGCTTGCCCGCAGAACTGAGAACACGCTGTTGGGCAGAGCTGCAACTGACCGCTGGAGTTCAGCTCTCGCCGGACGGCAGAAGGCGAAGAACGAAGCCGCTTGCGAGCGGCGCAGTGCAGCGAAGAGCTCTCCGAATTCGCCGCTAGCTCCACGGTCCTTCTCAGCTGCGAGTAGCAGCGCTCGCAGTACACGGAGCTTCGCAAGGCCCGAAGAGCCGGAGGGAAGTATCGCACACGCAAATGTGCCAGGACAGAGACGTGTTCTACGTTGTCCCCTCTCGTCGTGCAGTTTGTGCCTCTGCTGCTTCTGCTGTTAGGAATCGCTCCTCGAAAGGCGAGCGAGAGCGTCCTTCCGGGTGCATTGCACTGAGTCGAGTGCTCGCTCGGGACTTTGCTCTCGGGGCCAAGGCAAGAGGGCGTGCTTGCCCGCAGAACTGAGAACACGCTGTTGGGCAGAGCTGCAACTGACCGCTCGAGTTCAGCTCTCGCCGGACGGCAGAAGGCGAAGAACGAAGCCGCTTGCGAGCGGCGCAGTGCAGCGAAGAGCTCTCCGAATTCGCCGCTAGCTCCACGGTCCTTCTCAGCTGCGAGTAGCAGCGCTCGCAGTACACGGAGCTTCGCAAGGCCCGAAGAGCCGGAGGGAAGTATCGCACACGCAAATGTGCCAGGACAGAGACGTGTTCTACGGTGTCCCCTCTCGTCGTGCAGTTTGTGCCTCTGCTGCTTCTGCTGTTAGGAATCGCTCCTCGAAAGGCGAGCGAGAGCGTCCTTCCGGGTGCATTGCACTGAGTCGAGTGCTCGCTCGGGACTTTGCTCTCGGGGCCAAGGCAAGAGGGCGTGCTTGCCCGCAGAACTGAGAACACGCTGTTGAGCAGAGCTGCAACTGACCGCTGGAGTTCAGCTCTCGCCGGACGGCAGAAGGCGAAGAACGAAGCCGCTTGCGAGCGGCGCAGTGCAGCGAAGAGCTCTCCGAATTCGCCGCTAGCTCCACGGTCCTTCTCAGCTGCGAGTAGCAGCGCTCGCAGTACACGGAGCTTCGCAAGGCCCGAAGAGCCGGAGGGAAGTATCGCACACGCAAATGTGCCAGGACAGAGACGTGTTCTACGTTGTCCCCTCTCGTCGTGCAGTTTGTGCCTCTGCTGCTTCTGCTGTTAGGAATCGCTCCTCGAAAGGCGAGCGAGAGCGTCCTTCCGGGTGCATTGCACTGAGTCGAGTGCTCGCTCGGGACTTTGCTCTCGGGGCCAAGGCAAGAGGGCGTGCTTGCCCGCAGAACTGAGAACACGCTGTTGGGCAGAGCTGCAACTGACCGCTCGAGTTCAGCTCTCGCCGGACGGCAGAAGGCGAAGAACGAAGCCGCTTGCGAGCGGCGCAGTGCAGCGAAGAGCTCTCCGAATTCGCCGCTAGCTCCACGGTCCTTCTCAGCTGCGAGTAGCAGCGCTCGCAGTACACAGAGCTTCGCAAGGCCCGAAGAGCCGGAGGGAAGTATCGCACACGCAAATGTGCCAGGACAGAGACGTGTTCTACGTTGTCCCCTCTCGTCGTGCAGTTTGTGCCTCTGCTGCTTCTGCTGTTAGGAATCGCTCCTCGAAAGGCGAGCGAGAGCGTCCTTCCGGGTGCATTGCACTGAGTCGAGTGCTCGCTCGGGACTTTGCTCTCGGGGCCAAGGCAAGAGGGCGTGCTTGCCCGCAGAACTGAGAACACGCTGTTGGGCAGAGCTGCAACTGACCGCTGGAGTTCAGCTCTCGCCGGACGGCAGAAGGCGAAGAACGAAGCCCCTTGCGAGCGGCGCAGTGCAGCGAAGAGCTCTCCGAATTCGCCGCTAGCTCCACGGTCCTTCTCAGCTGCGAGTAGCAGCGCTCGCAGTACACAGAGCTTCGCAAGGCCCGAAGAGCCGGAGGGAAGTATCGCACACGCAAATGTGCCAGGACAGAGACGTGTTCTACGTTGTCCCCTCTCGTCGTGCAGTTTGTGCCTCTGCTGCTTCTGCTGTTAGGAATCGCTCCTCGAAAGGCGAGCGAGAGCGTCCTTCCGGGTGCATTGCACTGAGTCGAGTGCTCGCTCGGGACTTTGCTCTCGGGGCCAAGGCAAGAGGGCGTGCTTGCCCGCAGAACTGAGAACACGCTGTTGGGCAGAGCTGCAACTGACCGCTGGAGTTCAGCTCTCGCCGGACGGCAGAAGGCGAAGAACGAAGCCCCTTGCGAGCGGCGCAGTGCAGCGAAGAGCTCTCCGAATTCGCCGCTAGCTCCACGGTCCTTCTCAGCTGCGAGTAGCAGCGCTCGCAGTACACAGAGCTTCGCAAGGCCCGAAGAGCCGGAGGGAAGTATCGCACACGCAAATGTGCCAGGACAGAGACGTGTTCTACGTTGTCCCCTCTCGTCGTGCAGTTTGTGCCTCTGCTGCTTCTGCTGTTAGGAATCGCTCCTCGAAAGGCGAGCGAGAGCGTCCTTCCGGGTGCATTGCACTGAGTCGAGTGCTCGCTCGGGACTTTGCTCTCGGGGCCAAGGCAAGAGGGCGTGCTTGCCCGCAGAACTGAGAACACGCTGTTGGGCAGAGCTGCAACTGACCGCTGGAGTTCAGCTCTCGCCGGACGGCAGAAGGCGAAGAACGAAGCCCCTTGCGAGCGGCGCAGTGCAGCGAAGAGCTCTCCGAATTCGCCGCTAGCTCCACGGTCCTTCTCAGCTGCGAGTAGCAGCGCTCGCAGTACACAGAGCTTCGCAAGGCCCGAAGAGCCGGAGGGAAGTATCGCACACGCAAATGTGCCAGGACAGAGACGTGTTCTACGTTGTCCCCTCTCGTCGTGCAGTTTGTGCCTCTGCTGCTTCTGCTGTTAGGAATCGCTCCTCGAAAGGCGAGCGAGAGCGTCCTTCCGGGTGCATTGCACTGAGTCGAGTGCTCGCTCGGGACTTTGCTCTCGGGGCCAAGGCAAGAGGGCGTGCTTGCCCGCAGAACTGAGAACACGCTGTTGGGCAGAGCTGCAACTGACCGCTGGAGTTCAGCTCTCGCCGGACGGCAGAAGGCGAAGAACGAAGCCGCTTGCGAGCGGCGCAGTGCAGCGAAGAGCTCTCCGAATTCGCCGCTAGCTCCACGGTCCTTCTCAGCTGCGAGTAGCAGCGCTCGCAGTACACAGAGCTTCGCAAGGCCCGAAGAGCCGGAGGGAAGTATCGCACACGCAAATGTGCCAGGACAGAGACGTGTTCTACGTTGTCCCCTTCTCGTCGTGCAGTTTGTGCCTCTGCTGCTTCTGCTGTTAGGAATCGCTCCTTGAAAGACGAGCGAGAGCGTCCTTCCGGGTGCATTGCACTGAGTCGAGTGCTCGCTCGGGACTTTGCTCTCGGGGCCAAGGCAAGAGGGCGTGCTTGCCCGCAGAACTGAGAACACGCTGTTGGGCAGAGCTGCAACTGACCGCTGGAGTTCAGCTCTCGCCGGACGGCAGAAGGCGAAGAACGAAGCCGCTTGCGAGCGGCGCAGTGCAGCGAAGAGCTCTCCGAATTCGCCGCTAGCTCCACGGTCCTTCTCAGCTGCGAGTAGCAGCGCTCGCAGTACACAGAGCTTCGCAAGGCCCGAAGAGCCGGAGGGAAGTATCGCACACGCAAATGTGCCAGGACAGAGACGTGTTCTACGTTGTCCCCTCTCGTCGTGCAGTTTGTGCCTCTGCTGCTTCTGCTGTTAGGAATCGCTCCTTGAAAGACGAGCGAGAGCGTCCTTCCGGGTGCATTGCACTGAGTCGAGTGCTCGCTCGGGACTTTGCTCTCGGGGCCAAGGCAAGAGGGCGTGCTTGCCCGCAGAACTGAGAACACGCTGTTGGGCAGAGCTGCAACTGACCGCTGGAGTTCAGCTCTCGCCGGACGGCAGAAGGCGAAGAACGAAGCCGCTTGCGAGCGGCGCAGTGCAGCGAAGAGCTCTCCGAATTCGCCGCTAGCTCCACGGTCCTTCTCAGCTGCGAGTAGCAGCGCTCGCAGTACACAGAGCTTCGCAAGGCCCGAAGAGCCGGAGGGAAGTATCGCACACGCAAATGTGCCAGGACAGAGACGTGTTCTACGTTGTCCCCTCTCGTCGTGCAGTTTGTGCCTCTGCTGCTTCTGCTGTTAGGAATCGCTCCTCGAAAGGCGAGCGAGAGCGTCCTTCCGGGTGCATTGCACTGAGTCGAGTGCTCGCTCGGGACTTTGCTCTCGGGGCCAAGGCAAGAGGGCGTGCTTGCCCGCAGAACTGAGAACACGCTGTTGGGCAGAGCTGCAACTGACCGCTCGAGTTCAGCTCTCGCCGGACGGCAGAAGGCGAAGAACGAAGCCGCTTGCGAGCGGCGCAGTGCAGCGAAGAGCTCTCCGAATTCGCCGCTAGCTCCACGGTCCTTCTCAGCTGCGAGTAGCAGCGCTCGCAGTACACAGAGCTTCGCAAGGCCCGAAGAGCCGGAGGGAAGTATCGCACACGCAAATGTGCCAGGACAGAGACGTGTTCTACGTTGTCCCCTTCTCGTCGTGCAGTTTGTGCCTCTGCTGCTTCTGCTGTTAGGAATCGCTCCTCGAAAGGCGAGCGAGAGCGTCCTTCCGGGTGCATTGCACTGAGTCGAGTGCTCGCTCGGGACTTTGCTCTCGGGGCCAAGGCAAGAGGGCGTGCTTGCCCGCAGAACTGAGAACACGCTGTTGGGCAGAGCTGCAACTGACCGCTGGAGTTCAGCTCTCGCCGGACGGCAGAAGGCGAAGAACGAAGCCGCTTGCGAGCGGCGCAGTGCAGCGAAGAGCTCTCCGAATTCGCCGCTAGCTCCACGGTCCTTCTCAGCTGCGAGTAGCAGCGCTCGCAGTACACAGAGCTTCGCAAGGCCCGAAGAGCCGGAGGGAAGTATCGCACACGCAAATGTGCCAGGACAGAGACGTGTTCTACGTTGTCCCCTCTCGTCGTGCAGTTTGTGCCTCTGCTGCTTCTGCTGTTAGGAATCGCTCCTCGAAAGGCGAGCGAGAGCGTCCTTCCGGGTGCATTGCACTGAGTCGAGTGCTCGCTCGGGACTTTGCTCTCGGGGCCAAGGCAAGAGGGCGTGCTTGCCCGCAGAACTGAGAACACGCTGTTGGGCAGAGCTGCAACTGACCGCTCGAGTTCAGCTCTCGCCGGACGGCAGAAGGCGAAGAACGAAGCCGCTTGCGAGCGGCGCAGTGCAGCGAAGAGCTCTCCGAATTCGCCGCTAGCTCCACGGTCCTTCTCAGCTGCGAGTAGCAGCGCTCGCAGTACACAGAGCTTCGCAAGGCCCGAAGAGCCGGAGGGAAGTATCGCACACGCAAATGTGCCAGGACAGAGACGTGTTCTACGTTGTCCCCTCTCGTCGTGCAGTTTGTGCCTCTGCTGCTTCTGCTGTTAGGAATCGCTCCTCGAAAGGCGAGCGAGAGCGTCCTTCCGGGTGCATTGCACTGAGTCGAGTGCTCGCTCGGGACTTTGCTCTCGGGGCCAAGGCAAGAGGGCGTGCTTGCCCGCAGAACTGAGAACACGCTGTTGGGCAGAGCTGCAACTGACCGCTCGAGTTCAGCTCTCGCCGGACGGCAGAAGGCGAAGAACGAAGCCGCTTGCGAGCGGCGCAGTGCAGCGAAGAGCTCTCCGAATTCGCCGCTAGCTCCACGGTCCTTCTCAGCTGCGAGTAGCAGCGCTCGCAGTACACAGAGCTTCGCAAGGCCCGAAGAGCCGGAGGGAAGTATCGCACACGCAAATGTGCCAGGACAGAGACGTGTTCTACGTTGTCCCCTCTCGTCGTGCAGTTTGTGCCTCTGCTGCTTCTGCTGTTAGGAATCGCTCCTCGAAAGGCGAGCGAGAGCGTCCTTCCGGGTGCATTGCACTGAGTCGAGTGCTCGCTCGGGACTTTGCTCTCGGGGCCAAGGCAAGAGGGCGTGCTTGCCCGCAGAACTGAGAACACGCTGTTGGGCAGAGCTGCAACTGACCGCTGGAGTTCAGCTCTCGCCGGACGGCAGAAGGCGAAGAACGAAGCCGCTTGCGAGCGGCGCAGTGCAGCGAAGAGCTCTCCGAATTCGCCGCTAGCTCCACGGTCCTTCTCAGCTGCGAGTAGCAGCGCTCGCAGTACACAGAGCTTCGCAAGGCCCGAAGAGCCGGAGGGAAGTATCGCACACGCAAATGTGCCAGGACAGAGACGTGTTCTACGTTGTCCCCTCTCGTCGTGCAGTTTGTGCCTCTGCTGCTTCTGCTGTTAGGAATCGCTCCTCGAAAGGCGAGCGAGAGCGTCCTTCCGGGTGCATTGCACTGAGTCGAGTGCTCGCTCGGGACTTTGCTCTCGGGGCCAAGGCAAGAGGGCGTGCTTGCCCGCAGAACTGAGAACACGCTGTTGGGCAGAGCTGCAACTGACCGCTGGAGTTCAGCTCTCGCCGGACGGCAGAAGGCGAAGAACGAAGCCGCTTGCGAGCGGCGCAGTGCAGCGAAGAGCTCTCCGAATTCGCCGCTAGCTCCACGGTCCTTCTCAGCTGCGAGTAGCAGCGCTCGCAGTACACAGAGCTTCGCAAGGCCCGAAGAGCCGGAGGGAAGTATCGCACACGCAAATGTGCCAGGACAGAGACGTGTTCTACGTTGTCCCCTCTCGTCGTGCAGTTTGTGCCTCTGCTGCTTCTGCTGTTAGGAATCGCTCCTCGAAAGGCGAGCGAGAGCGTCCTTCCGGGTGCATTGCACTGAGTCGAGTGCTCGCTCGGGACTTTGCTCTCGGGGCCAAGGCAAGAGGGCGTGCTTGCCCGCAGAACTGAGAACACGCTGTTGGGCAGAGCTGCAACTGACCGCTGGAGTTCAGCTCTCGCCGGACGGCAGAAGGCGAAGAACGAAGCCCCTTGCGAGCGGCGCAGTGCAGCGAAGAGCTCTCCGAATTCGCCGCTAGCTCCACGGTCCTTCTCAGCTGCGAGTAGCAGCGCTCGCAGTACACAGAGCTTCGCAAGGCCCGAAGAGCCGGAGGGAAGTATCGCACACGCAAATGTGCCAGGACAGAGACGTGTTCTACGTTGTCCCCTCTCGTCGTGCAGTTTGTGCCTCTGCTGCTTCTGCTGTTAGGAATCGCTCCTCGAAAGACGAGCGAGAGCGTCCTTCCGGGTGCATTGCACTGAGTCGAGTGCTCGCTCGGGACTTTGCTCTCGGGGCCAAGGCAAGAGGGCGTGCTTGCCCGCAGAACTGAGAACACGCTGTTGGGCAGAGCTGCAACTGACCGCTCGAGTTCAGCTCTCGCCGGACGGCAGAAGGCGAAGAACGAAGCCCCTTGCGAGCGGCGCAGTGCAGCGAAGAGCTCTCCGAATTCGCCGCTAGCTCCACGGTCCTTCTCAGCTGCGAGTAGCAGCGCTCGCAGTACACAGAGCTTCGCAAGGCCCGAAGAGCCGGAGGGAAGTATCGCACACGCAAATGTGCCAGGACAGAGACGTGTTCTACGTTGTCCCCTCTCGTCGTGCAGTTTGTGCCTCTGCTGCTTCTGCTGTTAGGAATCGCTCCTCGAAAGGCGAGCGAGAGCGTCCTTCCGGGTGCATTGCACTGAGTCGAGTGCTCGCTCGGGACTTTGCTCTCGGGGCCAAGGCAAGAGGGCGTGCTTGCCCGCAGAACTGAGAACACGCTGTTGGGCAGAGCTGCAACTGACCGCTGGAGTTCAGCTCTCGCCGGACGGCAGAAGGCGAAGAACGAAGCCGCTTGCGAGCGGCGCAGTGCAGCGAAGAGCTCTCCGAATTCGCCGCTAGCTCCACGGTCCTTCTCAGCTGCGAGTAGCAGCGCTCGCAGTACACAGAGCTTCGCAAGGCCCGAAGAGCCGGAGGGAAGTATCGCACACGCAAATGTGCCAGGACAGAGACGTGTTCTACGTTGTCCCCTTCTCGTCGTGCAGTTTGTGCCTCTGCTGCTTCTGCTGTTAGGAATCGCTCCTCGAAAGGCGAGCGAGAGCGTCCTTCCGGGTGCATTGCACTGAGTCGAGTGCTCGCTCGGGACTTTGCTCTCGGGGCCAAGGCAAGAGGGCGTGCTTGCCCGCAGAACTGAGAACACGCTGTTGGGCAGAGCTGCAACTGACCGCTGGAGTTCAGCTCTCGCCGGACGGCAGAAGGCGAAGAACGAAGCCGCTTGCGAGCGGCGCAGTGCAGCGAAGAGCTCTCCGAATTCGCCGCTAGCTCCACGGTCCTTCTCAGCTGCGAGTAGCAGCGCTCGCAGTACACAGAGCTTCGCAAGGCCCGAAGAGCCGGAGGGAAGTATCGCACACGCAAATGTGCCAGGACAGAGACGTGTTCTACGTTGTCCCCTTCTCGTCGTGCAGTTTGTGCCTCTGCTGCTTCTGCTGTTAGGAATCGCTCCTCGAAAGGCGAGCGAGAGCGTCCTTCCGGGTGCATTGCACTGAGTCGAGTGCTCGCTCGGGACTTTGCTCTCGGGGCCAAGGCAAGAGGGCGTGCTTGCCCGCAGAACTGAGAACACGCTGTTGGGCAGAGCTGCAACTGACCGCTGGAGTTCAGCTCTCGCCGGACGGCAGAAGGCGAAGAACGAAGCCGCTTGCGAGCGGCGCAGTGCAGCGAAGAGCTCTCCGAATTCGCCGCTAGCTCCACGGTCCTTCTCAGCTGCGAGTAGCAGCGCTCGCAGTACACAGAGCTTCGCAAGGCCCGAAGAGCCGGAGGGAAGTATCGCACACGCAAATGTGCCAGGACAGAGACGTGTTCTACGTTGTCCCCTTCTCGTCGTGCAGTTTGTGCCTCTGCTGCTTCTGCTGTTAGGAATCGCTCCTCGAAAGGCGAGCGAGAGCGTCCTTCCGGGTGCATTGCACTGAGTCGAGTGCTCGCTCGGGACTTTGCTCTCGGGGCCAAGGCAAGAGGGCGTGCTTGCCCGCAGAACTGAGAACACGCTGTTGGGCAGAGCTGCAACTGACCGCTGGAGTTCAGCTCTCGCCGGACGGCAGAAGGCGAAGAACGAAGCCGCTTGCGAGCGGCGCAGTGCAGCGAAGAGCTCTCCGAATTCGCCGCTAGCTCCACGGTCCTTCTCAGCTGCGAGTAGCAGCGCTCGCAGTACACAGAGCTTCGCAAGGCCCGAAGAGCCGGAGGGAAGTATCGCACACGCAAATGTGCCAGGACAGAGACGTGCTCTACGTTGTCCCCTTCTCGTCGTGCAGTTTGTGCCTCTGCTGCTTCTGCTGTTAGGAATCGCTCCTCGAAAGGCGAGCGAGAGCGTCCTTCCGGGTGCATTGCACTGAGTCGAGTGCTCGCTCGGGACTTTGCTCTCGGGGCCAAGGCAAGAGGGCGTGCTTGCCCGCAGAACTGAGAACACGCTGTTGGGCAGAGCTGCAACTGACCGCTGGAGTTCAGCTCTCGCCGGACGGCAGAAGGCGAAGAACGAAGCCGCTTGCGAGCGGCGCAGTGCAGCGAAGAGCTCTCCGAATTCGCCGCTAGCTCCACGGTCCTTCTCAGCTGCGAGTAGCAGCGCTCGCAGTACACAGAGCTTCGCAAGGCCCGAAGAGCCGGAGGGAAGTATCGCACACGCAAATGTGCCAGGACAGAGACGTGCTCTACGTTGTCCCCTTCTCGTCGTGCAGTTTGTGCCTCTGCTGCTTCTGCTGTTAGGAATCGCTCCTCGAAAGACGAGCGAGAGCGTCCTTCCGGGTGCATTGCACTGAGTCGAGTGCTCGCTCGGGACTTTGCTCTCGGGGCCAAGGCAAGAGGGCGTGCTTGCCCGCAGAACTGAGAACACGCTGTTGGGCAGAGCTGCAACTGACCGCTCGAGTTCAGCTCTCGCCGGACGGCAGAAGGCGAAGAACGAAGCCGCTTGCGAGCGGCGCAGTGCAGCGAAGAGCTCTCCGAATTCGCCGCTAGCTCCACGGTCCTTCTCAGCTGCGAGTAGCAGCGCTCGCAGTACACAGAGCTTCGCAAGGCCCGAAGAGCCGGAGGGAAGTATCGCACACGCAAATGTGCCAGGACAGAGACGTGTTCTACGTTGTCCCCTCTCGTCGTGCAGTTTGTGCCTCTGCTGCTTCTGCTGTTAGGAATCGCTCCTCGAAAGGCGAGCGAGAGCGTCCTTCCGGGTGCATTGCACTGAGTCGAGTGCTCGCTCGGGACTTTGCACTCGGGGCCAAGGCAAGAGGGCGTGCTTGCCCGCAGAACTGAGAACACGCTGTTGGGCAGAGCTGCAACTGACCGCTGGAGTTCAGCTCTCGCCGGACGGCAGAAGGCGAAGAACGAAGCCCCTTGCGAGCGGCGCAGTGCAGCGAAGAGCTCTCCGAATTCGCCGCTAGCTCCACGGTCCTTCTCAGCTGCGAGTAGCAGCGCTCGCAGTACACAGAGCTTCGCAAGGCCCGAAGAGCCGGAGGGAAGTATCGCACACGCAGATGTGCCAGGACAGAGACGTGTTCTACGTTGTCCCCTCTCGTCGTGCAGTTTGTGCCTCTGCTGCTTCTGCTGTTAGGAATCGCTCCTCGAAAGGCGAGCGAGAGCGTCCTTCCGGGTGCATTGCACTGAGTCGAGTGCTCGCTCGGGACTTTGCTCTCGGGGCCAAGGCAAGAGGGCGTGCTTGCCCGCAGAACTGAGAACACGCTGTTGGGCAGAGCTGCAACTGACCGCTGGAGTTCAGCTCTCGCCGGACGGCAGAAGGCGAAGAACGAAGCCGCTTGCGAGCGGCGCAGTGCAGCGAAGAGCTCTCCGAATTCGCCGCTAGCTCCACGGTCCTTCTCAGCTGCGAGTAGCAGCGCTCGCAGTACACAGAGCTTCGCAAGGCCCGAAGAGCCGGAGGGAAGTATCGCACACGCAAATGTGCCAGGACAGAGACGTGTTCTACGTTGTCCCCTTCTCGTCGTGCAGTTTGTGCCTCTGCTGCTTCTGCTGTTAGGAATCGCTCCTCGAAAGGCGAGCGAGAGCGTCCTTCCGGGTGCATTGCACTGAGTCGAGTGCTCGCTCGGGACTTTGCTCTCGGGGCCAAGGCAAGAGGGCGTGCTTGCCCGCAGAACTGAGAACACGCTGTTGGGCAGAGCTGCAACTGACCGCTGGAGTTCAGCTCTCGCCGGACGGCAGAAGGCGAAGAACGAAGCCGCTTGCGAGCGGCGCAGTGCAGCGAAGAGCTCTCCGAATTCGCCGCTAGCTCCACGGTCCTTCTCAGCTGCGAGTAGCAGCGCTCGCAGTACACAGAGCTTCGCAAGGCCCGAAGAGCCGGAGGGAAGTATCGCACACGCAAATGTGCCAGGACAGAGACGTGTTCTACGTTGTCCCCTTCTCGTCGTGCAGTTTGTGCCTCTGCTGCTTCTGCTGTTAGGAATCGCTCCTCGAAAGGCGAGCGAGAGCGTCCTTCCGGGTGCATTGCACTGAGTCGAGTGCTCGCTCGGGACTTTGCTCTCGGGGCCAAGGCAAGAGGGCGTGCTTGCCCGCAGAACTGAGAACACGCTGTTGGGCAGAGCTGCAACTGACCGCTGGAGTTCAGCTCTCGCCGGACGGCAGAAGGCGAAGAACGAAGCCGCTTGCGAGCGGCGCAGTGCAGCGAAGAGCTCTCCGAATTCGCCGCTAGCTCCACGGTCCTTCTCAGCTGCGAGTAGCAGCGCTCGCAGTACACAGAGCTTCGCAAGGCCCGAAGAGCCGGAGGGAAGTATCGCACACGCAAATGTGCCAGGACAGAGACGTGTTCTACGTTGTCCCCTTCTCGTCGTGCAGTTTGTGCCTCTGCTGCTTCTGCTGTTAGGAATCGCTCCTCGAAAGGCGAGCGAGAGCGTCCTTCCGGGTGCATTGCACTGAGTCGAGTGCTCGCTCGGGACTTTGCTCTCGGGGCCAAGGCAAGAGGGCGTGCTTGCCCGCAGAACTGAGAACACGCTGTTGGGCAGAGCTGCAACTGACCGCTGGAGTTCAGCTCTCGCCGGACGGCAGAAGGCGAAGAACGAAGCCGCTTGCGAGCGGCGCAGTGCAGCGAAGAGCTCTCCGAATTCGCCGCTAGCTCCACGGTCCTTCTCAGCTGCGAGTAGCAGCGCTCGCAGTACACAGAGCTTCGCAAGGCCCGAAGAGCCGGAGGGAAGTATCGCACACGCAAATGTGCCAGGACAGAGACGTGTTCTACGTTGTCCCCTTCTCGTCGTGCAGTTTGTGCCTCTGCTGCTTCTGCTGTTAGGAATCGCTCCTTGAAAGGCGAGCGAGAGCGTCCTTCCGGGTGCATTGCACTGAGTCGAGTGCTCGCTCGGGACTTTGCTCTCGGGGCCAAGGCAAGAGGGCGTGCTTGCCCGCAGAACTGAGAACACGCTGTTGGGCAGAGCTGCAACTGACCGCTGGAGTTCAGCTCTCGCCGGACGGCAGAAGGCGAAGAACGAAGCCGCTTGCGAGCGGCGCAGTGCAGCGAAGAGCTCTCCGAATTCGCCGCTAGCTCCACGGTCCTTCTCAGCTGCGAGTAGCAGCGCTCGCAGTACACAGAGCTTCGCAAGGCCCGAAGAGCCGGAGGGAAGTATCGCACACGCAAATGTGCCAGGACAGAGACGTGTTCTACGTTGTCCCCTTCTCGTCGTGCAGTTTGTGCCTCTGCTGCTTCTGCTGTTAGGAATCGCTCCTTGAAAGACGAGCGAGAGCGTCCTTCCGGGTGCATTGCACCGAGTCGAGTGCTCGCTCGGGACTTTGCTCTCGGGGCCAAGGCAAGAGGGCGTGCTTGCCCGCAGAACTGAGAACACGCTGTTGGGCAGAGCTGCAACTGACCGCTCGAGTTCAGCTCTCGCCGGACGGCAGAAGGCGAAGAACGAAGCCGCTTGCGAGCGGCGCAGTGCAGCGAAGAGCTCTCCGAATTCGCCGCTAGCTCCACGGTCCTTCTCAGCTGCGAGTAGCAGCGCTCGCAGTACACAGAGCTTCGCAAGGCCCGAAGAGCCGGAGGGAAGTATCGCACACGCAAATGTGCCAGGACAGAGACGTGTTCTACGTTGTCCCCTTCTCGTCGTGCAGTTTGTGCCTCTGCTGCTTCTGCTGTTAGGAATCGCTCCTTGAAAGGCGAGCGAGAGCGTCCTTCCGGGTGCATTGCACCGAGTCGAGTGCTCGCTCGGGACTTTGCTCTCGGGGCCAAGGCAAGAGGGCGTGCTGGCCCGCAGAACTGAGAACACGCTGTTGGGCAGAGCTGCAACTGACCGCTCGAGTTCAGCTCTCGCCGGACGGCAGAAGGCGAAGAACGAAGCCGCTTGCGAGCGGCGCAGTGCAGCGAAGAGCTCTCCGAATTCGCCGCTAGCTCCACGGTCCTTCTCAGCTGCGAGTAGCAGCGCTCGCAGTACACAGAGCTTCGCAAGGCCCGAAGAGCCGGAGGGAAGTATCGCACACGCAAATGTGCCAGGACAGAGACGTGTTCTACGTTGTCCCCTCTCGTCGTGCAGTTTGTGCCTCTGCTGCTTCTGCTGTTAGGAATCGCTCCTTGAAAGGCGAGCGAGAGCGTCCTTCCGGGTGCATTGCACCGAGTCGAGTGCTCGCTCGGGACTTTGCTCTCGGGGCCAAGGCAAGAGGGCGTGCTTGCCCGCAGAACTGAGAACACGCTGTTGGGCAGAGCTGCAACTGACCGCTCGAGTTCAGCTCTCGCCGGACGGCAGAAGGCGAAGAACGAAGCCCCTTGCGAGCGGCGCAGTGCAGCGAAGAGCTCTCCGAATTCGCCGCTAGCTCCACGGTCCTTCTCAGCTGCGAGTAGCAGCGCTCGCAGTACACAGAGCTTCGCAAGGCCCGAAGAGCCGGAGGGAAGTATCGCACACGCAAATGTGCCAGGACAGAGACGTGTTCTACGTTGTCCCCTCTCGTCGTGCAGTTTGTGCCTCTGCTGCTTCTGCTGTTAGGAATCGCTCCTCGAAAGGCGAGCGAGAGCGTCCTTCCGGGTGCATTGCACCGAGTCGAGTGCTCGCTCGGGACTTTGCTCTCGGGGCCAAGGCAAGAGGGCGTGCTTGCCCGCAGAACTGAGAACACGCTGTTGGGCAGAGCTGCAACTGACCGCTGGAGTTCAGCTCTCGCCGGACGGCAGAAGGCGAAGAACGAAGCCCTTGCGAGCGGCGCAGTGCAGCGAAGAGCTCTCCGAATTCGCCGCTAGCTCCACGGTCCTTCTCAGCTGCGAGTAGCAGCGCTCGCAGTACACAGAGCTTCGCAAGGCCCGAAGAGCCGGAGGGAAGTATCGCACACGCAAATGTGCCAGGACAGAGACGTGTTCTACGTTGTCCCCTCTCGTCGTGCAGTTTGTGCCTCTGCTGCTTCTGCTGTTAGGAATCGCTCCTCGAAAGGCGAGCGAGAGCGTCCTTCCGGGTGCATTGCACTGAGTCGAGTGCTCGCTCGGGACTTTGCTCTCGGGGCCAAGGCAAGAGGGCGTGCTTGCCCGCAGAACTGAGAACACGCTGTTGGGCAGAGCTGCAACTGACCGCTGGAGTTCAGCTCTCGCCGGACGGCAGAAGGCGAAGAACGAAGCCGCTTGCGAGCGGCGCAGTGCAGCGAAGAGCTCTCCGAATTCGCCGCTAGCTCCACGGTCCTTCTCAGCTGCGAGTAGCAGCGCTCGCAGTACACAGAGCTTCGCAAGGCCCGAAGAGCCGGAGGGAAGTATCGCACACGCAAATGTGCCAGGACAGAGACGTGTTCTACGTTGTCCCCTCTCGTCGTGCAGTTTGTGCCTCTGCTGCTTCTGCTGTTAGGAATCGCTCCTCGAAAGGCGAGCGAGAGCGTCCTTCCGGGTGCATTGCACTGAGTCGAGTGCTCGCTCGGGACTTTGCTCTCGGGGCCAAGGCAAGAGGGCGTGCTTGCCCGCAGAACTGAGAACACGCTGTTGGGCAGAGCTGCAACTGACCGCTGGAGTTCAGCTCTCGCCGGACGGCAGAAGGCGAAGAACGAAGCCCCTTGCGAGCGGCGCAGTGCAGCGAAGAGCTCTCCGAATTCGCCGCTAGCTCCACGGTCCTTCTCAGCTGCGAGTAGCAGCGCTCGCAGTACACAGAGCTTCGCAAGGCCCGAAGAGCCGGAGGGAAGTATCGCACACGCAAATGTGCCAGGACAGAGACGTGTTCTACGTTGTCCCCTCTCGTCGTGCAGTTTGTGCCTCTGCTGCTTCTGCTGTTAGGAATCGCTCCTCGAAAGGCGAGCGAGAGCGTCCTTCCGGGTGCATTGCACTGAGTCGAGTGCTCGCTCGGGACTTTGCTCTCGGGGCCAAGGCAAGAGGGCGTGCTTGCCCGCAGAACTGAGAACACGCTGTTGGGCAGAGCTGCAACTGACCGCTCGAGTTCAGCTCTCGCCGGACGGCAGAAGGCGAAGAACGAAGCCGCTTGCGAGCGGCGCAGTGCAGCGAAGAGCTCTCCGAATTCGCCGCTAGCTCCACGGTCCTTCTCAGCTGCGAGTAGCAGCGCTCGCAGTACACAGAGCTTCGCAAGGCCCGAAGAGCCGGAGGGAAGTATCGCACACGCAAATGTGCCAGGACAGAGACGTGTTCTACGTTGTCCCCTCTCGTCGTGCAGTTTGTGCCTCTGCTGCTTCTGCTGTTAGGAATCGCTCCTCGAAAGGCGAGCGAGAGCGTCCTTCCGGGTGCATTGCACTGAGTCGAGTGCTCGCTCGGGACTTTGCTCTCGGGGCCAAGGCAAGAGGGCGTGCTTGCCCGCAGAACTGAGAACACGCTGTTGGGCAGAGCTGCAACTGACCGCTGGAGTTCAGCTCTCGCCGGACGGCAGAAGGCGAAGAACGAAGCCGCTTGCGAGCGGCGCAGTGCAGCGAAGAGCTCTCCGAATTCGCCGCTAGCTCCACGGTCCTTCTCAGCTGCGAGTAGCAGCGCTCGCAGTACACAGAGCTTCGCAAGGCCCGAAGAGCCGGAGGGAAGTATCGCACACGCAAATGTGCCAGGACAGAGACGTGTTCTACGTTGTCCCCTCTCGTCGTGCAGTTTGTGCCTCTGCTGCTTCTGCTGTTAGGAATCGCTCCTCGAAAGGCGAGCGAGAGCGTCCTTCCGGGTGCATTGCACTGAGTCGAGTGCTCGCTCGGGACTTTGCTCTCGGGGCCAAGGCAAGAGGGCGTGCTTGCCCGCAGAACTGAGAACACGCTGTTGGGCAGAGCTGCAACTGACCGCTGGAGTTCAGCTCTCGCCGGACGGCAGAAGGCGAAGAACGAAGCCCCTTGCGAGCGGCGCAGTGCAGCGAAGAGCTCTCCGAATTCGCCGCTAGCTCCACGGTCCTTCTCAGCTGCGAGTAGCAGCGCTCGCAGTACACAGAGCTTCGCAAGGCCCGAAGAGCCGGAGGGAAGTATCGCACACGCAAATGTGCCAGGACAGAGACGTGTTCTACGTTGTCCCCTCTCGTCGTGCAGTTTGTGCCTCTGCTGCTTCTGCTGTTAGGAATCGCTCCTCGAAAGGCGAGCGAGAGCGTCCTTCCGGGTGCATTGCACTGAGTCGAGTGCTCGCTCGGGACTTTGCTCTCGGGGCCAAGGCAAGAGGGCGTGCTTGCCCGCAGAACTGAGAACACGCTGTTGGGCAGAGCTGCAACTGACCGCTGGAGTTCAGCTCTCGCCGGACGGCAGAAGGCGAAGAACGAAGCCGCTTGCGAGCGGCGCAGTGCAGCGAAGAGCTCTCCGAATTCGCCGCTAGCTCCACGGTCCTTCTCAGCTGCGAGTAGCAGCGCTCGCAGTACACAGAGCTTCGCAAGGCCCGAAGAGCCGGAGGGAAGTATCGCACACGCAAATGTGCCAGGACAGAGACGTGTTCTACGTTGTCCCCTCTCGTCGTGCAGTTTGTGCCTCTGCTGCTTCTGCTGTTAGGAATCGCTCCTCGAAAGGCGAGCGAGAGCGTCCTTCCGGGTGCATTGCACTGAGTCGAGTGCTCGCTCGGGACTTTGCTCTCGGGGCCAAGGCAAGAGGGCGTGCTTGCCCGCAGAACTGAGAACACGCTGTTGGGCAGAGCTGCAACTGACCGCTGGAGTTCAGCTCTCGCCGGACGGCAGAAGGCGAAGAACGAAGCCGCTTGCGAGCGGCGCAGTGCAGCGAAGAGCTCTCCGAATTCGCCGCTAGCTCCACGGTCCTTCTCAGCTGCGAGTAGCAGCGCTCGCAGTACACAGAGCTTCGCAAGGCCCGAAGAGCCGGAGGGAAGTATCGCACACGCAAATGTGCCAGGACAGAGACGTGTTCTACGTTGTCCCCTCTCGTCGTGCAGTTTGTGCCTCTGCTGCTTCTGCTGTTAGGAATCGCTCCTCGAAAGGCGAGCGAGAGCGTCCTTCCGGGTGCATTGCACTGAGTCGAGTGCTCGCTCGGGACTTTGCTCTCGGGGCCAAGGCAAGAGGGCGTGCTTGCCCGCAGAACTGAGAACACGCTGTTGGGCAGAGCTGCAACTGACCGCTGGAGTTCAGCTCTCGCCGGACGGCAGAAGGCGAAGAACGAAGCCGCTTGCGAGCGGCGCAGTGCAGCGAAGAGCTCTCCGAATTCGCCGCTAGCTCCACGGTCCTTCTCAGCTGCGAGTAGCAGCGCTCGCAGTACACAGAGCTTCGCAAGGCCCGAAGAGCCGGAGGGAAGTATCGCACACGCAAATGTGCCAGGACAGAGACGTGTTCTACGTTGTCCCCTCTCGTCGTGCAGTTTGTGCCTCTGCTGCTTCTGCTGTTAGGAATCGCTCCTCGAAAGGCGAGCGAGAGCGTCCTTCCGGGTGCATTGCACTGAGTCGAGTGCTCGCTCGGGACTTTGCTCTCGGGGCCAAGGCAAGAGGGCGTGCTTGCCCGCAGAACTGAGAACACGCTGTTGGGCAGAGCTGCAACTGACCGCTGGAGTTCAGCTCTCGCCGGACGGCAGAAGGCGAAGAACGAAGCCGCTTGCGAGCGGCGCAGTGCAGCGAAGAGCTCTCCGAATTCGCCGCTAGCTCCACGGTCCTTCTCAGCTGCGAGTAGCAGCGCTCGCAGTACACAGAGCTTCGCAAGGCCCGAAGAGCCGGAGGGAAGTATCGCACACGCAAATGTGCCAGGACAGAGACGTGTTCTACGTTGTCCCCTCTCGTCGTGCAGTTTGTGCCTCTGCTGCTTCTGCTGTTAGGAATCGCTCCTCGAAAGGCGAGCGAGAGCGTCCTTCCGGGTGCATTGCACTGAGTCGAGTGCTCGCTCGGGACTTTGCTCTCGGGGCCAAGGCAAGAGGGCGTGCTTGCCCGCAGAACTGAGAACACGCTGTTGGGCAGAGCTGCAACTGACCGCTGGAGTTCAGCTCTCGCCGGACGGCAGAAGGCGAAGAACGAAGCCGCTTGCGAGCGGCGCAGTGCAGCGAAGAGCTCTCCGAATTCGCCGCTAGCTCCACGGTCCTTCTCAGCTGCGAGTAGCAGCGCTCGCAGTACACAGAGCTTCGCAAGGCCCGAAGAGCCGGAGGGAAGTATCGCACACGCAAATGTGCCAGGACAGAGACGTGTTCTACGTTGTCCCCTCTCGTCGTGCAGTTTGTGCCTCTGCTGCTTCTGCTGTTAGGAATCGCTCCTCGAAAGGCGAGCGAGAGCGTCCTTCCGGGTGCATTGCACTGAGTCGAGTGCTCGCTCGGGACTTTGCTCTCGGGGCCAAGGCAAGAGGGCGTGCTTGCCCGCAGAACTGAGAACACGCTGTTGGGCAGAGCTGCAACTGACCGCTGGAGTTCAGCTCTCGCCGGACGGCAGAAGGCGAAGAACGAAGCCGCTTGCGAGCGGCGCAGTGCAGCGAAGAGCTCTCCGAATTCGCCGCTAGCTCCACGGTCCTTCTCAGCTGCGAGTAGCAGCGCTCGCAGTACACAGAGCTTCGCAAGGCCCGAAGAGCCGGAGGGAAGTATCGCACACGCAAATGTGCCAGGACAGAGACGTGTTCTACGTTGTCCCCTCTCGTCGTGCAGTTTGTGCCTCTGCTGCTTCTGCTGTTAGGAATCGCTCCTCGAAAGGCGAGCGAGAGCGTCCTTCCGGGTGCATTGCACTGAGTCGAGTGCTCGCTCGGGACTTTGCTCTCGGGGCCAAGGCAAGAGGGCGTGCTTGCCCGCAGAACTGAGAACACGCTGTTGGGCAGAGCTGCAACTGACCGCTGGAGTTCAGCTCTCGCCGGACGGCAGAAGGCGAAGAACGAAGCCGCTTGCGAGCGGCGCAGTGCAGCGAAGAGCTCTCCGAATTCGCCGCTAGCTCCACGGTCCTTCTCAGCTGCGAGTAGCAGCGCTCGCAGTACACAGAGCTTCGCAAGGCCCGAAGAGCCGGAGGGAAGTATCGCACACGCAAATGTGCCAGGACAGAGACGTGTTCTACGTTGTCCCCTCTCGTCGTGCAGTTTGTGCCTCTGCTGCTTCTGCTGTTAGGAATCGCTCCTCGAAAGGCGAGCGAGAGCGTCCTTCCGGGTGCATTGCACTGAGTCGAGTGCTCGCTCGGGACTTTGCTCTCGGGGCCAAGGCAAGAGGGCGTGCTTGCCCGCAGAACTGAGAACACGCTGTTGGGCAGAGCTGCAACTGACCGCTGGAGTTCAGCTCTCGCCGGACGGCAGAAGGCGAAGAACGAAGCCGCTTGCGAGCGGCGCAGTGCAGCGAAGAGCTCTCCGAATTCGCCGCTAGCTCCACGGTCCTTCTCAGCTGCGAGTAGCAGCGCTCGCAGTACACAGAGCTTCGCAAGGCCCGAAGAGCCGGAGGGAAGTATCGCACACGCAAATGTGCCAGGACAGAGACGTGTTCTACGTTGTCCCCTCTCGTCGTGCAGTTTGTGCCTCTGCTGCTTCTGCTGTTAGGAATCGCTCCTCGAAAGGCGAGCGAGAGCGTCCTTCCGGGTGCATTGCACTGAGTCGAGTGCTCGCTCGGGACTTTGCTCTCGGGGCCAAGGCAAGAGGGCGTGCTTGCCCGCAGAACTGAGAACACGCTGTTGGGCAGAGCTGCAACTGACCGCTGGAGTTCAGCTCTCGCCGGACGGCAGAAGGCGAAGAACGAAGCCGCTTGCGAAGCGGCGCAGTGCAGCGAAGAGCTCTCCGAATTCGCCGCTAGCTCCCACGGTCCCTTCTCAGCTGCGAGTAGCAGCGCTCGCAGTACACAGAGCTTCGCAAGGCCCGAAGAGCCGGAGGGAAGTATCGCACACGCAAATGTGCCAGGACAGAGACGTGTTCTACGTTGTCCCCTCTCGTCGTGCAGTTTGTGCCTCTGCTGCTTCTGCTGTTAGGAATCGCTCCTCGAAAGGCGAGCGAGAGCGTCCTTCCGGGTGCATTGCACTGAGTCGAGTGCTCGCTCGGGACTTTGCTCTCGGGGCCAAGGCAAGAGGGCGTGCTTGCCCGCAGAACTGAGAACACGCTGTTGGGCAGAGCTGCAACTGACCGCTGGAGTTCAGCTCTCGCCGGACGGCAGAAGGCGAAGAACGAAGCCCGCTTGCGAGCGGCGCAGTGCAGCGAAGAGCTCTCCGAATTCGCCGCTAGCTCCACGGTCCTTCTCAGCTGCGAGTAGCAGCGCTCGCAGTACACAGAGCTTCGCAAGGCCCGAAGAGCCGGAGGGAAGTATCGCACACGCAAATGTGCCAGGACAGAGACGTGTTCTACGTTGTCCCCTCTCGTCGTGCAGTTTGTGCCTCTGCTGCTTCTGCTGTTAGGAATCGCTCCTCGAAAGGCGAGCGAGAGCGTCCTTCCGGGTGCATTGCACTGAGTCGAGTGCTCGCTCGGGACTTTGCTCTCGGGGCCAAGGCAAGAGGGCGTGCTTGCCCGCAGAACTGAGAACACGCTGTTGGGCAGAGCTGCAACTGACCGCTCGAGTTCAGCTCTCGCCGGACGGCAGAAGGCGAAGAACGAAGCCGCTTGCGAGCGGCGCAGTGCAGCGAAGAGCTCTCCGAATTCGCCGCTAGCTCCACGGTCCTTCTCAGCTGCGAGTAGCAGCGCTCGCAGTACACAGAGCTTCGCAAGGCCCGAAGAGCCGGAGGGAAGTATCGCACACGCAAATGTGCCAGGACAGAGACGTGTTCTACGTTGTCCCCTCTCGTCGTGCAGTTTGTGCCTCTGCTGCTTCTGCTGTTAGGAATCGCTCCTCGAAAGGCGAGCGAGAGCGTCCTTCCGGGTGCATTGCACTGAGTCGAGTGCTCGCTCGGGACTTTGCTCTCGGGGCCAAGGCAAGAGGGCGTGCTTGCCCGCAGAACTGAGAACACGCTGTTGGGCAGAGCTGCAACTGACCGCTCGAGTTCAGCTCTCGCCGGACGGCAGAAGGCGAAGAACGAAGCCGCCTTGCGAGCGGCGCAGTGCAGCGAAGAGCTCTCCGAATTCGCCGCTAGCTCCACGGTCCTTCTCAGCTGCTCGAGTAGCAGCGCTCGCAGTACACAGAGCTTCGCAAGGCCCGAAGAGCCGGAGGGAAGTATCGCACACGCAAATGTGCCAGGACAGAGACGTGTTCTACGTTGTCCCCTCTCGTCGTGCAGTTTGTGCCTCTGCTGCTTCTGCTGTTAGGAATCGCTCCTCGAAAGGCGAGCGAGAGCGTCCTTCCGGGTGCATTGCACTGAGTCGAGTGCTCGCTCGGGACTTTGCTCTCGGGGCCAAGGCAAGAGGGCGTGCTTGCCCGCAGAACTGAGAACACGCTGTTGGGCAGAGCTGCAACTGACCCGCTGGAGTTCAGCTCTCGCCGGACGGCAGAAGGCGAAGAACGAAGCCCCTTGCGAGCGGCGCAGTGCAGCGAAGAGCTCTCCGAATTCGCCGCTAGCTCCACGGTCCTTCTCAGCTGCGAGTAGCAGCGCTCGCAGTACACAGAGCTTCGCAAGGCCCGAAGAGCCGGAGGGAAGTATCGCACACGCAAATGTGCCAGGACAGAGACGTGTTCTCTACGTTGTCCCCTCTCGTCGTGCAGTTTGTGCCTCTGCTGCTTCTGCTGTTAGGAATCGCTCCTCGAAAGGCGAGCGAGAGCGTCCTTCCGGGTGCATTGCACTGAGTCGAGTGCTCGCTCGGGACTTTGCTCTCGGGGCCAAGGCAAGAGGGCGTGCTTGCCCGCAGAACTGAGAACACGCTGTTGGGCAGAGCTGGCAACTGACCGCTCGGAGTTCAGCTCTCGCCGGACGGCAGAAGGCGAAGAACGAAGCCGCTTGCGAGCGGCGCAGTGCAGCGAAGAGCTCTCCGAATTCGCCGCTAGCTCCACGGTCCTTCTCAGCTGCGAGTAGCAGCGCTCGCAGTACACAGAGCTTCGCAAGGCCCGAAGAGCCGGAGGGAAGTATCGCACACGCAAATGTGCCAGGACAGAGACGTGTTCTACGTTGTCCCCTCTCGTCGTGCAGTTTGTGCCTCTGCTGCTTCTGCTGTTAGGAATCGCTCCTCGAAAGGCGAGCGAGAGCGTCCCTTCCGGGTGCATTGCACTGAGTCGAGTGCTCGCTCGGGACTTCTGCTCTCGGGGCCAAGGCAAGAGGGCGTGCTTGCCCGCAGAACTGAGAACACGCTGTTGGGCAGAGCTGCAACTGACCGCTCGAGTTCAGCTCCTCGCCGGACGGCAGAAGGCGAAGAACGAAGCCCCTTGCGAGCGGCGCAGTGCAGCGAAGAGCTCTCCGAATTCGCCGCTAGCTCCACGGTCCTTCTCAGCTGA
>NW_028276849.1:0-47880 GCF_052056855.1 Sturnus vulgaris
TGAACACGCTGTTGGGCAGAGCTGCAACTGACCGCCGGAGTTCAGCTCTCGCCGGACGGCAGAAGGCGAAGAACGAAGCCGCTTGCGAGCGGCGCAGTGCAGCGAAGAGCTCTCCGAATTCGCCGCTAGCTCCACGGTCCTTCTCAGCTGCGAGTAGCAGCGCTCGCGGTACACGGAGCTTCGCAAGGCCCGAAGACCCGGAGGGAAGCATGGCACACGAAAATGTGCCAGGACAGAGACGTGTTCCACGTTGTCCCTTCTCGTCATGCAGTTTGTGCCTCTGCTGCTTCTGCTGTTAGGAATCGCTCCTTGAAAGGCGAGCGAGAGCGTCCTTCCGGGTGCATTGCACTGAGTCGAGTGCTCGCTCGGGACTTTGCTCCCGGGGCCGAGGCAAGAGGGCGTGCTTGCCCGCAGAACTGAGAACACGCTGTTGGGCAGAGCTGCAACTGACCGCCGGAGTTCAGCTCTCGCCGGACGGCAGAAGGCGAAGAACGAAGCCGCTTGCGAGCGGCGCAGTGCAGCGAAGAGCTCTCCGAATTCGCCGCTAGCTCCACGGTCCTTCTCAGCTGCGAGTAGCAGCGCTCGCCGTACACGGAGCTTCGCAAGGCCCGAAGACCCGGAGGGAAGCATGGCACACGAAAATGTGCCAGGACAGAGACGTGTTCCACGTTGTCCCTTCTCGTCATGCAGTTTGTGCCTCTGCTGCTTCTGCTGTTAGGAATCGCTCCTTGAAAGGCGAGCGAGAGCGTCCTTCCGGGTGCATTGCACTGAGTCGAGTGCTCGCTCGGGACTTTGCTCCCGGGGCCGAGGCAAGAGGGCGTGCTTGCCCGCAGAACTGAGAACACGCTGTTGGGCAGAGCTGCAACTGACCGCCGGAGTTCAGCTCTCGCCGGACGGCAGAAGGCGAAGAACGAAGCCGCTTGCGAGCGGCGCAGTGCAGCGAAGAGCTCTCCGAATTCGCCGCTAGCTCCACGGTCCTTCTCAGCTGCGAGTAGCAGCGCTCGCCGTACACGGAGCTTCGCAAGGCCCGAAGACCCGGAGGGAAGTATGGCACACGAAAATGTGCCAGGACAGAGACGTGTTCCACGTTGTCCCTTCTCGTCATGCAGTTTGTGCCTCTGCTGCTTCTGCTGTTAGGAATCGCTCCTTGAAAGGCGAGCGAGAGCGTCCTTCCGGGTGCATTGCACTGAGTCGAGTGCTCGCTCGGGACTTTGCTCCCGGGGCCGAGGCAAGAGGGCGTGCTTGCCCGCAGAACTGAGAACACGCTGTTGGGCAGAGCTGCAACTGACCGCCGGAGTTCAGCTGTCGCCGGACGGCAGAAGGCGAAGAACGAAGCCGCTTGCGAGCGGCGCAGTGCAGCGAAGAGCTCTCCGAATTCGCCGCTAGCTCCACGGTCCTTCTCAGCTGCGAGTAGCAGCGCTCGCCGTACACGGAGCTTCGCAAGGCCCGAAGACCCGGAGGGAAGCATGGCACACGAAAATGTGCCAGGACAGAGACGTGTTCCACGTTGTCCCTTCTCGTCATGCAGTTTGTGCCTCTGCTGCTTCTGCTGTTAGGAATCGCTCCTTGAAAGGCGAGCGAGAGCGTCCTTCCGGGTGCATTGCACTGAGTCGAGTGCTCGCTCGGGACTTTGCTCCCGGGGCCGAGGCAAGAGGGCGTGCTTGCCCGCAGAACTGAGAACACGCTGTTGGGCAGAGCTGCAACTGACCGCCGGAGTTCAGCTCTCGCCGGACGGCAGAAGGCGAAGAACGAAGCCGCTTGCGAGCGGCGCAGTGCAGCGAAGAGCTCTCCGAATTCGCCGCTAGCTCCACGGTCCTTCTCAGCTGCGAGTAGCAGCGCTCGCCGTACACGGAGCTTCGCAAGGCCCGAAGACCCGGAGGGAAGCATGGCACACGAAAATGTGCCAGGACAGAGACGTGTTCCACGTTGTCCCTTCTCGTCATGCAGTTTGTGCCTCTGCTGCTTCTGCTGTTAGGAATCGCTCCTTGAAAGGCGAGCGAGAGCGTCCTTCCGGGTGCATTGCACTGAGTCGAGTGCTCGCTCGGGACTTTGCTCCCGGGGCCGAGGCAAGAGGGCGTGCTTGCCCGCAGAACTGAGAACACGCTGTTGGGCAGAGCTGCAACTGACCGCCGGAGTTCAGCTGTCGCCGGACGGCAGAAGGCGAAGAACGAAGCCGCTTGCGAGCGGCGCAGTGCAGCGAAGAGCTCTCCGAATTCGCCGCTAGCTCCACGGTCCTTCTCAGCTGCGAGTAGCAGCGCTCGCCGTACACGGAGCTTCGCAAGGCCCGAAGACCCGGAGGGAAGCATGGCACACGAAAATGTGCCAGGACAGAGACGTGTTCCACGTTGTCCCTTCTCGTCATGCAGTTTGTGCCTCTGCTGCTTCTGCTGTTAGGAATCGCTCCTTGAAAGGCGAGCGAGAGCGTCCTTCCGGGTGCATTGCACTGAGTCGAGTGCTCGCTCGGGACTTTGCTCCCGGGGCCGAGGCAAGAGGGCGTGCTTGCCCGCAGAACTGAGAACACGCTGTTGGGCAGAGCTGCAACTGACCGCCGGAGTTCAGCTCTCGCCGGACGGCAGAAGGCGAAGAACGAAGCCGCTTGCGAGCGGCGCAGTGCAGCGAAGAGCTCTCCGAATTCGCCGCTAGCTCCACGGTCCTTCTCAGCTGCGAGTAGCAGCGCTCGCCGTACACGGGGCTTCGCAAGGCCCGAAGACCCGGAGGGAAGCATGGCACACGAAAATGTGCCAGGACAGAGACGTGTTCCACGTTGTCCCTTCTCGTCATGCAGTTTGTGCCTCTGCTGCTTCTGCTGTTAGGAATCGCTCCTTGAAAGGCGAGCGAGAGCGTCCTTCCGGGTGCATTGCACTGAGTCGAGTGCTCGCTCGGGACTTTGCTCCCGGGGCCGAGGCAAGAGGGCGTGCTTGCCCGCAGAACTGAGAACACGCTGTTGGGCAGAGCTGCAACTGACCGCCGGAGTTCAGCTCTCGCCGGACGGCAGAAGGCGAAGAACGAAGCCGCTTGCGAGCGGCGCAGTGCAGCGAAGAGCTCTCCGAATTCGCCGCTAGCTCCACGGTCCTTCTCAGCTGCGAGTAGCAGCGCTCGCCGTACACGGGCTTCGCAAGGCCCGAAGACCCGGAGGGAAGCATGGCACACGAAAATGTGCCAGGACAGAGACGTGTTCCACGTTGTCCCTTCTCGTCATGCAGTTTGTGCCTCTGCTGCTTCTGCTGTTAGGAATCGCTCCTTGAAAGGCGAGCGAGAGCGTCCTTCCGGGTGCATTGCACTGAGTCGAGTGCTCGCTCGGGACTTTGCTCCCGGGGCCGAGGCAAGAGGGCGTGCTTGCCCGCAGAACTGAGAACACGCTGTTGGGCAGAGCTGCAACTGACCGCCGGAGTTCAGCTCTCGCCGGACGGCAGAAGGCGAAGAACGAAGCCGCTTGCGAGCGGCGCAGTGCAGCGAAGAGCTCTCCGAATTCGCCGCTAGCTCCACGGTCCTTCTCAGCTGCGAGTAGCAGCGCTCGCCGTACACGGGGCTTCGCAAGGCCCGAAGACCCGGAGGGAAGCATGGCACACGAAAATGTGCCAGGACAGAGACGTGTTCCACGTTGTCCCTTCTCGTCATGCAGTTTGTGCCTCTGCTGCTTCTGCTGTTAGGAATCGCTCCTTGAAAGGCGAGCGAGAGCGTCCTTCCGGGTGCATTGCACTGAGTCGAGTGCTCGCTCGGGACTTTGCTCCCGGGGCCGAGGCAAGAGGGCGTGCTTGCCCGCAGAACTGAGAACACGCTGTTGGGCAGAGCTGCAACTGACCGCCGGAGTTCAGCTCTCGCCGGACGGCAGAAGGCGAAGAACGAAGCCGCTTGCGAGCGGCGCAGTGCAGCGAAGAGCTCTCCGAATTCGCCGCTAGCTCCACGGTCCTTCTCAGCTGCGAGTAGCAGCGCTCGCCGTACACGGGGCTTCGCAAGGCCCGAAGACCCGGAGGGAAGCATGGCACACGAAAATGTGCCAGGACAGAGACGTGTTCCACGTTGTCCCTTCTCGTCATGCAGTTTGTGCCTCTGCTGCTTCTGCTGTTAGGAATCGCTCCTTGAAAGGCGAGCGAGAGCGTCCTTCCGGGTGCATTGCACTGAGTCGAGTGCTCGCTCGGGACTTTGCTCCCGGGGCCGAGGCAAGAGGGCGTGCTTGCCCGCAGAACTGAGAACACGCTGTTGGGCAGAGCTGCAACTGACCGCCGGAGTTCAGCTCTCGCCGGACGGCAGAAGGCGAAGAACGAAGCCGCTTGCGAGCGGCGCAGTGCAGCGAAGAGCTCTCCGAATTCGCCGCTAGCTCCACGGTCCTTCTCAGCTGCGAGTAGCAGCGCTCGCCGTACACGGGGCTTCGCAAGGCCCGAAGACCCGGAGGGAAGCATGGCACACGAAAATGTGCCAGGACAGAGACGTGTTCCACGTTGTCCCTTCTCGTCATGCAGTTTGTGCCTCTGCTGCTTCTGCTGTTAGGAATCGCTCCTTGAAAGGCGAGCGAGAGCGTCCTTCCGGGTGCATTGCACTGAGTCGAGTGCTCGCTCGGGACTTTGCTCCCGGGGCCGAGGCAAGAGGGCGTGCTTGCCCGCAGAACTGAGAACACGCTGTTGGGCAGAGCTGCAACTGACCGCCGGAGTTCAGCTCTCGCCGGACGGCAGAAGGCGAAGAACGAAGCCGCTTGCGAGCGGCGCAGTGCAGCGAAGAGCTCTCCGAATTCGCCGCTAGCTCCACGGTCCTTCTCAGCTGCGAGTAGCAGCGCTCGCCGTACACGGGGCTTCGCAAGGCCCGAAGACCCGGAGGGAAGCATCGCACACGAAAATGTGCCAGGACAGAGTCGTGTTCTACGTTGTCCCTTCTCGTCATGCAGTTTGTGCCTCTGCTGCTTCTGCTGTTAGGAATCGCTCCTTGAAAGGCGAGCGAGAGCGTCCTTCCGGGTGCATTGCACTGAGTCGAGTGCTCGCTCGGGACTTTGCTCCCGGGGCCGAGGCAAGAGGGCGTGCTTGCCCGCAGAACTGAGAACACGCTGTTGGGCAGAGCTGCAACTGACCGCCGGAGTTCAGCTCTCGCCGGACGGCAGAAGGCGAAGAACGAAGCCGCTTGCGAGCGGCGCAGTGCAGCGAAGAGCTCTCCGAATTCGCCGCTAGCTCCACGGTCCTTCTCAGCTGCGAGTAGCAGCGCTCGCCGTACACGGGGCTTCGCAAGGCCCGAAGACCCGGAGGGAAGCATGGCACACGAAAATGTGCCAGGACAGAGACGTGTTCTACGTTGTCCCTTCTCGTCATGCAGTTTGTGCCTCTGCTGCTTCTGCTGTTAGGAATCGCTCCTTGAATGGCGAGCGAGAGCGTCCTTCCGGGTGCATTGCACTGAGTCGAGTGCTCGCTCGGGACTTTGCTCCCGGGGCCGAGGCAAGAGGGCGTGCTTGCCCGCAGAACTGAGAACACGCTGTTGGGCAGAGCTGCAACTGACCGCCGGAGTTCAGCTCTCGCCGGACGGCAGAAGGCGAAGAACGAAGCCGCTTGCGAGCGGCGCAGTGCAGCGAAGAGCTCTCCGAATTCGCCGCTAGCTCCACGGTCCTTCTCAGCTGCGAGTAGCAGCGCTCGCCGTACACGGGGCTTCGCAAGGCCCGAAGACCCGGAGGGAAGCATGGCACACGAAAATGTGCCAGGACAGAGACGTGTTCCACGTTGTCCCTTCTCGTCATGCAGTTTGTGCCTCTGCTGCTTCTGCTGTTAGGAATCGCTCCTTGAATGGCGAGCGAGAGCGTCCTTCCGGGTGCATTGCACTGAGTCGAGTGCTCGCTCGGGACTTTGCTCCCGGGGCCGAGGCAAGAGGGCGTGCTTGCCCGCAGAACTGAGAACACGCTGTTGGGCAGAGCTGCAACTGACCGCCGGAGTTCAGCTCTCGCCGGACGGCAGAAGGCGAAGAACGAAGCCGCTTGCGAGCGGCGCAGTGCAGCGAAGAGCTCTCCGAATTCGCCGCTAGCTCCACGGTCCTTCTCAGCTGCGAGTAGCAGCGCTCGCCGTACACGGGGCTTCGCAAGGCCCGAAGACCCGGAGGGAAGCATGGCACACGAAAATGTGCCAGGACAGAGACGTGTTCCACGTTGTCCCTTCTCGTCATGCAGTTTGTGCCTCTGCTGCTTCTGCTGTTAGGAATCGCTCCTTGAAAGGCGAGCGAGAGCGTCCTTCCGGGTGCATTGCACTGAGTCGAGTGCTCGCTCGGGACTTTGCTCCCGGGGCCGAGGCAAGAGGGCGTGCTTGCCCGCAGAACTGAGAACACGCTGTTGGGCAGAGCTGCAACTGACCGCCGGAGTTCAGCTCTCGCCGGACGGCAGAAGGCGAAGAACGAAGCCGCTTGCGAGCGGCGCAGTGCAGCGAAGAGCTCTCCGAATTCGCCGCTAGCTCCACGGTCCTTCTCAGCTGCGAGTAGCAGCGCTCGCCGTACACGGGGCTTCGCAAGGCCCGAAGACCCGGAGGGAAGCATGGCACACGAAAATGTGCCAGGACAGAGACGTGTTCCACGTTGTCCCTTCTCGTCATGCAGTTTGTGCCTCTGCTGCTTCTGCTGTTAGGAATCGCTCCTTGAAAGGCGAGCGAGAGCGTCCTTCCGGGTGCATTGCACTGAGTCGAGTGCTCGCTCGGGACTTTGCTCCCGGGGCCGAGGCAAGAGGGCGTGCTTGCCCGCAGAACTGAGAACACGCTGTTGGGCAGAGCTGCAACTGACCGCCGGAGTTCAGCTCTCGCCGGACGGCAGAAGGCGAAGAACGAAGCCGCTTGCGAGCGGCGCAGTGCAGCGAAGAGCTCTCCGAATTCGCCGCTAGCTCCACGGTCCTTCTCAGCTGCGAGTAGCAGCGCTCGCCGTACACGGGGCTTCGCAAGGCCCGAAGACCCGGAGGGAAGCATGGCACACGAAAATGTGCCAGGACAGAGACGTGTTCCACGTTGTCCCTTCTCGTCATGCAGTTTGTGCCTCTGCTGCTTCTGCTGTTAGGAATCGCTCCTTGAAAGGCGAGCGAGAGCGTCCTTCCGGGTGCATTGCACTGAGTCGAGTGCTCGCTCGGGACTTTGCTCCCGGGGCCGAGGCAAGAGGGCGTGCTTGCCCGCAGAACTGAGAACACGCTGTTGGGCAGAGCTGCAACTGACCGCCGGAGTTCAGCTCTCGCCGGACGGCAGAAGGCGAAGAACGAAGCCGCTTGCGAGCGGCGCAGTGCAGCGAAGAGCTCTCCGAATTCGCCGCTAGCTCCACGGTCCTTCTCAGCTGCGAGTAGCAGCGCTCGCCGTACACGGGGCTTCGCAAGGCCCGAAGACCCGGAGGGAAGCATGGCACACGAAAATGTGCCAGGACAGAGACGTGTTCCACGTTGTCCCTTCTCGTCATGCAGTTTGTGCCTCTGCTGCTTCTGCTGTTAGGAATCGCTCCTTGAAAGGCGAGCGAGAGCGTCCTTCCGGGTGCATTGCACTGAGTCGAGTGCTCGCTCGGGACTTTGCTCCCGGGGCCGAGGCAAGAGGGCGTGCTTGCCCGCAGAACTGAGAACACGCTGTTGGCAGAGCTGCAACTGACCGCCGGAGTTCAGCTCTCGCCGGACGGCAGAAGGCGAAGAACGAAGCCGCTTGCGAGCGGCGCAGTGCAGCGAAGAGCTCTCCGAATTCGCCGCTAGCTCCACGGTCCTTCTCAGCTGCGAGTAGCAGCGCTCGCCGTACACGGGGCTTCGCAAGGCCCGAAGACCCGGAGGGAAGCATGGCACACGAAAATGTGCCAGGACAGAGACGTGTTCCACGTTGTCCCTTCTCGTCATGCAGTTTGTGCCTCTGCTGCTTCTGCTGTTAGGAATCGCTCCTTGAATGGCGAGCGAGAGCGTCCTTCCGGGTGCATTGCACTGAGTCGAGTGCTCGCTCGGGACTTTGCTCCCGGGGCCGAGGCAAGAGGGCGTGCTTGCCCGCAGAACTGAGAACACGCTGTTGGGCAGAGCTGCAACTGACCGCCGGAGTTCAGCTCTCGCCGGACGGCAGAAGGCGAAGAACGAAGCCGCTTGCGAGCGGCGCAGTGCAGCGAAGAGCTCTCCGAATTCGCCGCTAGCTCCACGGTCCTTCTCAGCTGCGAGTAGCAGCGCTCGCCGTACACGGAGCTTCGCAAGGCCCGAAGACCCGGAGGGAAGCATGGCACACGAAAATGTGCCAGGACAGAGACGTGTTCCACGTTGTCCCTTCTCGTCATGCAGTTTGTGCCTCTGCTGCTTCTGCTGTTAGGAATCGCTCCTTGAATGGCGAGCGAGAGCGTCCTTCCGGGTGCATTGCACTGAGTCGAGTGCTCGCTCGGGACTTTGCTCCCGGGGCCGAGGCAAGAGGGCGTGCTTGCCCGCAGAACTGAGAACACGCTGTTGGGCAGAGCTGCAACTGACCGCCGGAGTTCAGCTCTCGCCGGACGGCAGAAGGCGAAGAACGAAGCCGCTTGCGAGCGGCGCAGTGCAGCGAAGAGCTCTCCGAATTCGCCGCTAGCTCCACGGTCCTTCTCAGCTGCGAGTAGCAGCGCTCGCCGTACACGGAGCTTCGCAAGGCCCGAAGACCCGGAGGGAAGCATGGCACACGAAAATGTGCCAGGACAGAGACGTGTTCCACGTTGTCCCTTCTCGTCATGCAGTTTGTGCCTCTGCTGCTTCTGCTGTTAGGAATCGCTCCTTGAATGGCGAGCGAGAGCGTCCTTCCGGGTGCATTGCACTGAGTCGAGTGCTCGCTCGGGACTTTGCTCCCGGGGCCGAGGCAAGAGGGCGTGCTTGCCCGCAGAACTGAGAACACGCTGTTGGGCAGAGCTGCAACTGACCGCCGGAGTTCAGCTCTCGCCGGACGGCAGAAGGCGAAGAACGAAGCCGCTTGCGAGCGGCGCAGTGCAGCGAAGAGCTCTCCGAATTCGCCGCTAGCTCCACGGTCCTTCTCAGCTGCGAGTAGCAGCGCTCGCCGTACACGGAGCTTCGCAAGGCCCGAAGACCCGGAGGGAAGCATGGCACACGAAAATGTGCCAGGACAGAGACGTGTTCCACGTTGTCCCTTCTCGTCATGCAGTTTGTGCCTCTGCTGCTTCTGCTGTTAGGAATCGCTCCTTGAATGGCGAGCGAGAGCGTCCTTCCGGGTGCATTGCACTGAGTCGAGTGCTCGCTCGGGACTTTGCTCCCGGGGCCGAGGCAAGAGGGCGTGCTTGCCCGCAGAACTGAGAACACGCTGTTGGGCAGAGCTGCAACTGACCGCCGGAGTTCAGCTCTCGCCGGACGGCAGAAGGCGAAGAACGAAGCCGCTTGCGAGCGGCGCAGTGCAGCGAAGAGCTCTCCGAATTCGCCGCTAGCTCCACGGTCCTTCTCAGCTGCGAGTAGCAGCGCTCGCCGTACACGGAGCTTCGCAAGGCCCGAAGACCCGGAGGGAAGCATGGCACACGAAAATGTGCCAGGACAGAGACGTGTTCCACGTTGTCCCTTCTCGTCATGCAGTTTGTGCCTCTGCTGCTTCTGCTGTTAGGAATCGCTCCTTGAATGGCGAGCGAGAGCGTCCTTCCGGGTGCATTGCACTGAGTCGAGTGCTCGCTCGGGACTTTGCTCCCGGGGCCGAGGCAAGAGGGCGTGCTTGCCCGCAGAACTGAGAACACGCTGTTGGGCAGAGCTGCAACTGACCGCCGGAGTTCAGCTCTCGCCGGACGGCAGAAGGCGAAGAACGAAGCCGCTTGCGAGCGGCGCAGTGCAGCGAAGAGCTCTCCGAATTCGCCGCTAGCTCCACGGTCCTTCTCAGCTGCGAGTAGCAGCGCTCGCCGTACACGGAGCTTCGCAAGGCCCGAAGACCCGGAGGGAAGCATGGCACACGAAAATGTGCCAGGACAGAGACGTGTTCCACGTTGTCCCTTCTCGTCATGCAGTTTGTGCCTCTGCTGCTTCTGCTGTTAGGAATCGCTCCTTGAAAGGCGAGCGAGAGCGTCCTTCCGGGTGCATTGCACTGAGTCGAGTGCTCGCTCGGGACTTTGCTCCCGGGGCCGAGGCAAGAGGGCGTGCTTGCCCGCAGAACTGAGAACACGCTGTTGGGCAGAGCTGCAACTGACCGCCGGAGTTCAGCTCTCGCCGGACGGCAGAAGGCGAAGAACGAAGCCGCTTGCGAGCGGCGCAGTGCAGCGAAGAGCTCTCCGAATTCGCCGCTAGCTCCACGGTCCTTCTCAGCTGCGAGTAGCAGCGCTCGCCGTACACGGAGCTTCGCAAGGCCCGAAGACCCGGAGGGAAGCATGGCACACGAAATAAATGTGCCAGGACAGAGACGTGTTCCACGTTGTCCCTTCTCGTCATGCAGTTTGTGCCTCTGCTGCTTCTGCTGTTAGGAATCGCTCCTTGAAAGGCGAGCGAGAGCGTCCTTCCGGGTGCATTGCACTGAGTCGAGTGCTCGCTCGGGACTTTGCTCCCGGGGCCGAGGCAAGAGGGCGTGCTTGCCCGCAGAACTGAGAACACGCTGTTGGGCAGAGCTGCAACTGACCGCCGGAGTTCAGCTCTCGCCGGTCGGCAGAAGGCGAAGAACGAAGCCGCTTGCGAGCGGCGCAGTGCAGCGAAGAGCTCTCCGAATTCGCCGCTAGCTCCACGGTCCTTCTCAGCTGCGAGTAGCAGCGCTCGCCGTACACGGGGCTTCGCAAGGCCCGAAGACCGGAGGGAAGCATGGCACACGAAAATGTGCCAGGACAGAGACGTGTTCCACGTTGTCCCTTCTCGTCATGCAGTTTGTGCCTCTGCTGCTTCTGCTGTTAGGAATCGCTCCTTGAAAGGCGAGCGAGAGCGTCCTTCCGGGTGCATTGCACTGAGTCGAGTGCTCGCTCGGGACTTTGCTCCCGGGGCCGAGGCAAGAGGGCGTGCTTGCCCGCAGAACTGAGAACACGCTGTTGGGCAGAGCTGCAACTGACCGCCGGAGTTCAGCTCTCGCCGGACGGCAGAAGGCGAAGAACGAAGCCGCTTGCGAGCGGCGCAGTGCAGCGAAGAGCTCTCCGAATTCGCCGCTAGCTCCACGGTCCTTCTCAGCTGCGAGTAGCAGCGCTCGCCGTACACGGGGCTTCGCAAGGCCCGAAGACCCGGAGGGAAGCATGGCACACGAAAATGTGCAGGACAGAGACGTGTTCCACGTTGTCCCTTCTCGTCATGCAGTTTGTGCCTCTGCTGCTTCTGCTGTTAGGAATCGCTCCTTGAAAGGCGAGCGAGAGCGTCCTTCCGGGTGCATGCACTGAGTCGAGTGCTCGCTCGGGACTTTGCTCCCGGGGCCGAGGCAAGAGGGCGTGCTTGCCCGCAGAACTGAGAACACGCTGTTGGGCAGAGCTGCAACTGACCGCCGGAGTTCAGCTCTCGCCGGACGGCAGAAGGCGAAGAACGAAGCCGCTTGCGAGCGGCGCAGTGCAGCGAAGAGCTCTCCGAATTCGCCGCTAGCTCCACGGTCCTTCTCAGCTGCGAGTAGCAGCGCTCGCCGTACACGGGGCTTCGCAAGGCCCGAAGACCCGGAGGGAAGCATGGCACACGAAAATGTGCCAGGACAGAGACGTGTTCCACGTTGTCCCTTCTCGTCATGCAGTTTGTGCCTCTGCTGCTTCTGCTGTTAGGAATCGCTCCTTGAAAGGCGAGCGAGAGCGTCCTTCCGGGTGCATTGCACTGAGTCGAGTGCTCGCTCGGGACTTTGCTCCCGGGGCCGAGGCAAGAGGGCGTGCTTGCCCGCAGAACTGAGAACACGCTGTTGGGCAGAGCTGCAACTGACCGCCGGAGTTCAGCTCTCGCCGGACGGCAGAAGGCGAAGAACGAAGCCGCTTGCGAGCGGCGCAGTGCAGCGAAGAGCTCTCCGAATTCGCCGCTAGCTCCACGGTCCTTCTCAGCTGCGAGTAGCAGCGCTCGCCGTACACGGGGCTTCGCAAGGCCCGAAGACCCGGAGGGAAGCATGGCACACGAAAATGTGCCAGGACAGAGACGTGTTCCACGTTGTCCCTTCTCGTCATGCAGTTTGTGCCTCTGCTGCTTCTGCTGTTAGGAATCGCTCCTTGAAAGGCGAGCGAGAGCGTCCTTCCGGGTGCATTGCACTGAGTCGAGTGCTCGCTCGGGACTTTGCTCCCGGGGCCGAGGCAAGAGGGCGTGCTTGCCCGCAGAACTGAGAACACGCTGTTGGGCAGAGCTGCAACTGACCGCCGGAGTTCAGCTCTCGCCGGACGGCAGAAGGCGAAGAACGAAGCCGCTTGCGAGCGGCGCAGTGCAGCGAAGAGCTCTCCGAATTCGCCGCTAGCTCCACGGTCCTTCTCAGCTGCGAGTAGCAGCGCTCGCCGTACACGGGGCTTCGCAAGGCCCGAAGACCCGGAGGGAAGCATGGCACACGAAAATGTGCCAGGACAGAGACGTGTTCCACGTTGTCCCTTCTCGTCATGCAGTTTGTGCCTCTGCTGCTTCTGCTGTTAGGAATCGCTCCTTGAAAGGCGAGCGAGAGCGTCCTTCCGGGTGCATTGCACTGAGTCGATGTGCTCGCTCGGGACTTTGCTCCCGGGGCCGAGGCAAGAGGGCGTGCTTGCCCGCAGAACTGAGAACACGCTGTTGGGCAGAGCTGCAACTGACCCGCCGGAGTTCAGCTCTCGCCGGACGGCAGAAGGCGAAGAACGAAGCCGCTTGCGAGCGGCGCAGTGCAGCGAAGAGCTCTCCGAATTCGCCGCTAGCTCCACGGTCCTTCTCAGCTGCGAGTAGCAGCGCTCGCCGTACACGGGGCTTCGCAAGGCCCGAAGACCCGGAGGGAAGCATGGCACACGAAAATGTGCCAGGACAGAGACGTGTTCCACGTTGTCCCTTCTCGTCATGCAGTTTGTGCCTCTGCTGCTTCTGCTGTTAGGAATCGCTCCTTGAAAGGCGAGCGAGAGCGTCCTTCGGGTGCATTGCACTGAGTCGAGTGCTCGCTCGGGACTTTGCTCCCGGGGCCGAGGCAAGAGGGCGTGCTTGCCCGCAGAACTGAGAACACGCTGTTGGGCAGAGCTGCAACTGACCGCCGGAGTTCAGCTCTCGCCGGACGGCAGAAGGCGAAGAACGAAGCCGCTTGCGAGCGGCGCAGTGCAGCGAAGAGCTCTCCGAATTCGCCGCTAGCTCCACGGTCCTTCTCAGCTGCGAGTAGCAGCGCTCGCCGTACACGGGGCTTCGCAAGGCCCGAAGACCCGGAGGGAAGCATGGCACACGAAAATGTGCCAGGACAGAGACGTGTTCCACGTTGTCCCTTCTCGTCATGCAGTTTGTGCCTCTGCTGCTTCTGCTGTTAGGAATCGCTCCTTGAAAGGCGAGCGAGAGCGTCCTTCCGGGTGCATTGCACTGAGTCGAGTGCTCGCTCGGGACTTTGCTCCCGGGGCCGAGGCAAGAGGGCGTGCTTGCCCGCAGAACTGAGAACACGCTGTTGGGCAGAGCTGCAACTGACCGCCGGAGTTCAGCTCTCGCCGGACGGCAGAAGGCGAAGAACGAAGCCGCTTGCGAGCGGCGCAGTGCAGCGAAGAGCTCTCCGAATTCGCCGCTAGCTCCACGGTCCTTCTCAGCTGCGAGTAGCAGCGCTCGCCGTACACGGGGCTTCGCAAGGCCCGAAGACCCGGAGGGAAGCATGGCACACGAAAATGTGCCAGGACAGAGACGTGTTCCACGTTGTCCCTTCTCGTCATGCAGTTTGTGCCTCTGCTGCTTCTGCTGTTAGGAATCGCTCCTTGAAAGGCGAGCGAGAGCGTCCTTCCGGGTGCATTGCACTGAGTCGAGTGCTCGCTCGGGACTTTGCTCCCGGGGCCGAGGCAAGAGGGCGTGCTTGCCCGCAGAACTGAGAACACGCTGTTGGGCAGAGCTGCAACTGACCGCCGGAGTTCAGCTCTCGCCGGACGGCAGAAGGCGAAGAACGAAGCCGCTTGCGAGCGGCGCAGTGCAGCGAAGAGCTCTCCGAATTCGCCGCTAGCTCCACGGTCCTTCTCAGCTGCGAGTAGCAGCGCTCGCCGTACACGGGGCTTCGCAAGGCCCGAAGACCCGGAGGGAAGTATCGCACACGAAAATGTGCCAGGACAGAGTCGTGTTCTACGTTGTCCCTTCTCGTCATGCAGTTTGTGCCTCTGCTGCTTCTGCTGTTAGGAATCGCTCCTTGAAAGGCGAGCGAGAGCGTCCTTCCGGGTGCATTGCACTGAGTCGAGTGCTCGCTCGGGACTTTGCTCCCGGGGCCGAGGCAAGAGGGCGTGCTTGCCCGCAGAACTGAGAACACGCTGTTGGGCAGAGCTGCAACTGACCGCCGGAGTTCAGCTCTCGCCGGACGGCAGAAGGCGAAGAACGAAGCCGCTTGCGAGCGGCGCAGTGCAGCGAAGAGCTCTCCGAATTCGCCGCTAGCTCCACGGTCCTTCTCAGCTGCGAGTAGCAGCGCTCGCCGTACACGGGGCTTCGCAAGGCCCGAAGACCCGGAGGGAAGCATGGCACACGAAAATGTGCCAGGACAGAGACGTGTTCTACGTTGTCCCTTCTCGTCATGCAGTTTGTGCCTCTGCTGCTTCTGCTGTTAGGAATCGCTCCTTGAATGGCGAGCGAGAGCGTCCTTCCGGGTGCATTGCACTGAGTCGAGTGCTCGCTCGGGACTTTGCTCCCGGGGCCGAGGCAAGAGGGCGTGCTTGCCCGCAGAACTGAGAACACGCTGTTGGGCAGAGCTGCAACTGACCGCCGGAGTTCAGCTCTCGCCGGACGGCAGAAGGCGAAGAACGAAGCCGCTTGCGAGCGGCGCAGTGCAGCGAAGAGCTCTCCGAATTCGCCGCTAGCTCCACGGTCCTTCTCAGCTGCGAGTAGCAGCGCTCGCCGTACACGGGGCTTCGCAAGGCCCGAAGACCCGGAGGGAAGCATGGCACACGAAAATGTGCCAGGACAGAGACGTGTTCTACGTTGTCCCTTCTCGTCATGCAGTTTGTGCCTCTGCTGCTTCTGCTGTTAGGAATCGCTCCTTGAATGGCGAGCGAGAGCGTCCTTCCGGGTGCATTGCACTGAGTCGAGTGCTCGCTCGGGACTTTGCTCCCGGGGCCGAGGCAAGAGGGCGTGCTTGCCCGCAGAACTGAGAACACGCTGTTGGGCAGAGCTGCAACTGACCGCCGGAGTTCAGCTCTCGCCGGACGGCAGAAGGCGAAGAACGAAGCCGCTTGCGAGCGGCGCAGTGCAGCGAAGAGCTCTCCGAATTCGCCGCTAGCTCCACGGTCCTTCTCAGCTGCGAGTAGCAGCGCTCGCCGTACACGGGGCTTCGCAAGGCCCGAAGACCCGGAGGGAAGCATGGCACACGAAAATGTGCCAGGACAGAGACGTGTTCTACGTTGTCCCTTCTCGTCATGCAGTTTGTGCCTCTGCTGCTTCTGCTGTTAGGAATCGCTCCTTGAATGGCGAGCGAGAGCGTCCTTCCGGGTGCATTGCACTGAGTCGAGTGCTCGCTCGGGACTTTGCTCCCGGGGCCGAGGCAAGAGGGCGTGCTTGCCCGCAGAACTGAGAACACGCTGTTGGGCAGAGCTGCAACTGACCGCCGGAGTTCAGCTCTCGCCGGACGGCAGAAGGCGAAGAACGAAGCCGCTTGCGAGCGGCGCAGTGCAGCGAAGAGCTCTCCGAATTCGCCGCTAGCTCCACGGTCCTTCTCAGCTGCGAGTAGCAGCGCTCGCCGTACACGGGGCTTCGCAAGGCCCGAAGACCCGGAGGGAAGCATGGCACACGAAAATGTGCCAGGACAGAGACGTGTTCTACGTTGTCCCTTCTCGTCATGCAGTTTGTGCCTCTGCTGCTTCTGCTGTTAGGAATCGCTCCTTGAATGGCGAGCGAGAGCGTCCTTCCGGGTGCATTGCACTGAGTCGAGTGCTCGCTCGGGACTTTGCTCCCGGGGCCGAGGCAAGAGGGCGTGCTTGCCCGCAGAACTGAGAACACGCTGTTGGGCAGAGCTGCAACTGACCGCCGGAGTTCAGCTCTCGCCGGACGGCAGAAGGCGAAGAACGAAGCCGCTTGCGAGCGGCGCAGTGCAGCGAAGAGCTCTCCGAATTCGCCGCTAGCTCCACGGTCCTTCTCAGCTGCGAGTAGCAGCGCTCGCCGTACACGGGGCTTCGCAAGGCCCGAAGACCCGGAGGGAAGCATGGCACACGAAAATGTGCCAGGACAGAGACGTGTTCTACGTTGTCCCTTCTCGTCATGCAGTTTGTGCCTCTGCTGCTTCTGCTGTTAGGAATCGCTCCTTGAATGGCGAGCGAGAGCGTCCTTCCGGGTGCATTGCACTGAGTCGAGTGCTCGCTCGGGACTTTGCTCCCGGGGCCGAGGCAAGAGGGCGTGCTTGCCCGCAGAACTGAGAACACGCTGTTGGGCAGAGCTGCAACTGACCGCCGGAGTTCAGCTCTCGCCGGACGGCAGAAGGCGAAGAACGAAGCCGCTTGCGAGCGGCGCAGTGCAGCGAAGAGCTCTCCGAATTCGCCGCTAGCTCCACGGTCCTTCTCAGCTGCGAGTAGCAGCGCTCGCCGTACACGGGGCTTCGCAAGGCCCGAAGACCCGGAGGGAAGCATGGCACACGAAAATGTGCCAGGACAGAGACGTGTTCTACGTTGTCCCTTCTCGTCATGCAGTTTGTGCCTCTGCTGCTTCTGCTGTTAGGAATCGCTCCTTGAATGGCGAGCGAGAGCGTCCTTCCGGGTGCATTGCACTGAGTCGAGTGCTCGCTCGGGACTTTGCTCCCGGGGCCGAGGCAAGAGGGCGTGCTTGCCCGCAGAACTGAGAACACGCTGTTGGGCAGAGCTGCAACTGACCGCCGGAGTTCAGCTCTCGCCGGACGGCAGAAGGCGAAGAACGAAGCCGCTTGCGAGCGGCGCAGTGCAGCGAAGAGCTCTCCGAATTCGCCGCTAGCTCCACGGTCCTTCTCAGCTGCGAGTAGCAGCGCTCGCCGTACACGGGGCTTCGCAAGGCCCGAAGACCCGGAGGGAAGCATGGCACACGAAAATGTGCCAGGACAGAGACGTGTTCTACGTTGTCCCTTCTCGTCATGCAGTTTGTGCCTCTGCTGCTTCTGCTGTTAGGAATCGCTCCTTGAATGGCGAGCGAGAGCGTCCTTCCGGGTGCATTGCACTGAGTCGAGTGCTCGCTCGGGACTTTGCTCCCGGGGCCGAGGCAAGAGGGCGTGCTTGCCCGCAGAACTGAGAACACGCTGTTGGGCAGAGCTGCAACTGACCGCCGGAGTTCAGCTCTCGCCGGACGGCAGAAGGCGAAGAACGAAGCCGCTTGCGAGCGGCGCAGTGCAGCGAAGAGCTCTCCGAATTCGCCGCTAGCTCCACGGTCCTTCTCAGCTGCGAGTAGCAGCGCTCGCCGTACACGGGGCTTCGCAAGGCCCGAAGACCCGGAGGGAAGTATCGCACACGAAAATGTGCCAGGACAGAGTCGTGTTCTACGTTGTCCCTTCTCGTCATGCAGTTTGTGCCTCTGCTGCTTCTGCTGTTAGGAATCGCTCCTTGAAAGGCGAGCGAGAGCGTCCTTCCGGGTGCATTGCACTGAGTCGAGTGCTCGCTCGGGACTTTGCTCCCGGGGCCGAGGCAAGAGGGCGTGCTTGCCCGCAGAACTGAGAACACGCTGTTGGGCAGAGCTGCAACTGACCGCCGGAGTTCAGCTCTCGCCGGACGGCAGAAGGCGAAGAACGAAGCCGCTTGCGAGCGGCGCAGTGCAGCGAAGAGCTCTCCGAATTCGCCGCTAGCTCCACGGTCCTTCTCAGCTGCGAGTAGCAGCGCTCGCCGTACACGGGGCTTCGCAAGGCCCGAAGACCCGGAGGGAAGCATGGCACACGAAAATGTGCCAGGACAGAGACGTGTTCTACGTTGTCCCTTCTCGTCATGCAGTTTGTGCCTCTGCTGCTTCTGCTGTTAGGAATCGCTCCTTGAATGGCGAGCGAGAGCGTCCTTCCGGGTGCATTGCACTGAGTCGAGTGCTCGCTCGGGACTTTGCTCCCGGGGCCGAGGCAAGAGGGCGTGCTTGCCCGCAGAACTGAGAACACGCTGTTGGGCAGAGCTGCAACTGACCGCCGGAGTTCAGCTCTCGCCGGACGGCAGAAGGCGAAGAACGAAGCCGCTTGCGAGCGGCGCAGTGCAGCGAAGAGCTCTCCGAATTCGCCGCTAGCTCCACGGTCCTTCTCAGCTGCGAGTAGCAGCGCTCGCCGTACACGGGGCTTCGCAAGGCCCGAAGACCCGGAGGGAAGCATGGCACACGAAAATGTGCCAGGACAGAGACGTGTTCCACGTTGTCCCTTCTCGTCATGCAGTTTGTGCCTCTGCTGCTTCTGCTGTTAGGAATCGCTCCTTGAATGGCGAGCGAGAGCGTCCTTCCGGGTGCATTGCACTGAGTCGAGTGCTCGCTCGGGACTTTGCTCCCGGGGCCGAGGCAAGAGGGCGTGCTTGCCCGCAGAACTGAGAACACGCTGTTGGGCAGAGCTGCAACTGACCGCCGGAGTTCAGCTCTCGCCGGACGGCAGAAGGCGAAGAACGAAGCCGCTTGCGAGCGGCGCAGTGCAGCGAAGAGCTCTCCGAATTCGCCGCTAGCTCCACGGTCCTTCTCAGCTGCGAGTAGCAGCGCTCGCCGTACACGGAGCTTCGCAAGGCCCGAAGACCCGGAGGGAAGCATGGCACACGAAAATGTGCCAGGACAGAGACGTGTTCCACGTTGTCCCTTCTCGTCATGCAGTTTGTGCCTCTGCTGCTTCTGCTGTTAGGAATCGCTCCTTGAATGGCGAGCGAGAGCGTCCTTCCGGGTGCATTGCACTGAGTCGAGTGCTCGCTCGGGACTTTGCTCCCGGGGCCGAGGCAAGAGGGCGTGCTTGCCCGCAGAACTGAGAACACGCTGTTGGGCAGAGCTGCAACTGACCGCCGGAGTTCAGCTCTCGCCGGACGGCAGAAGGCGAAGAACGAAGCCGCTTGCGAGCGGCGCAGTGCAGCGAAGAGCTCTCCGAATTCGCCGCTAGCTCCACGGTCCTTCTCAGCTGCGAGTAGCAGCGCTCGCCGTACACGGAGCTTCGCAAGGCCCGAAGACCCGGAGGGAAGCATGGCACACGAAAATGTGCCAGGACAGAGACGTGTTCCACGTTGTCCCTTCTCGTCATGCAGTTTGTGCCTCTGCTGCTTCTGCTGTTAGGAATCGCTCCTTGAATGGCGAGCGAGAGCGTCCTTCCGGGTGCATTGCACTGAGTCGAGTGCTCGCTCGGGACTTTGCTCCCGGGGCCGAGGCAAGAGGGCGTGCTTGCCCGCAGAACTGAGAACACGCTGTTGGGCAGAGCTGCAACTGACCGCCGGAGTTCAGCTCTCGCCGGACGGCAGAAGGCGAAGAACGAAGCCGCTTGCGAGCGGCGCAGTGCAGCGAAGAGCTCTCCGAATTCGCCGCTAGCTCCACGGTCCTTCTCAGCTGCGAGTAGCAGCGCTCGCCGTACACGGAGCTTCGCAAGGCCCGAAGACCCGGAGGGAAGCATGGCACACGAAAATGTGCCAGGACAGAGACGTGTTCCACGTTGTCCCTTCTCGTCATGCAGTTTGTGCCTCTGCTGCTTCTGCTGTTAGGAATCGCTCCTTGAATGGCGAGCGAGAGCGTCCTTCCGGGTGCATTGCACTGAGTCGAGTGCTCGCTCGGGACTTTGCTCCCGGGGCCGAGGCAAGAGGGCGTGCTTGCCCGCAGAACTGAGAACACGCTGTTGGGCAGAGCTGCAACTGACCGCCGGAGTTCAGCTCTCGCCGGACGGCAGAAGGCGAAGAACGAAGCCGCTTGCGAGCGGCGCAGTGCAGCGAAGAGCTCTCCGAATTCGCCGCTAGCTCCACGGTCCTTCTCAGCTGCGAGTAGCAGCGCTCGCCGTACACGGAGCTTCGCAAGGCCCGAAGACCCGGAGGGAAGCATGGCACACGAAAATGTGCCAGGACAGAGACGTGTTCCACGTTGTCCCTTCTCGTCATGCAGTTTGTGCCTCTGCTGCTTCTGCTGTTAGGAATCGCTCCTTGAATGGCGAGCGAGAGCGTCCTTCCGGGTGCATTGCACTGAGTCGAGTGCTCGCTCGGGACTTTGCTCCCGGGGCCGAGGCAAGAGGGCGTGCTTGCCCGCAGAACTGAGAACACGCTGTTGGGCAGAGCTGCAACTGACCGCCGGAGTTCAGCTCTCGCCGGACGGCAGAAGGCGAAGAACGAAGCCGCTTGCGAGCGGCGCAGTGCAGCGAAGAGCTCTCCGAATTCGCCGCTAGCTCCACGGTCCTTCTCAGCTGCGAGTAGCAGCGCTCGCCGTACACGGAGCTTCGCAAGGCCCGAAGACCCGGAGGGAAGCATGGCACACGAAAATGTGCCAGGACAGAGACGTGTTCCACGTTGTCCCTTCTCGTCATGCAGTTTGTGCCTCTGCTGCTTCTGCTGTTAGGAATCGCTCCTTGAAAGGCGAGCGAGAGCGTCCTTCCGGGTGCATTGCACTGAGTCGAGTGCTCGCTCGGGACTTTGCTCCCGGGGCCGAGGCAAGAGGGCGTGCTTGCCCGCAGAACTGAGAACACGCTGTTGGGCAGAGCTGCAACTGACCGCCGGAGTTCAGCTCTCGCCGGACGGCAGAAGGCGAAGAACGAAGCCGCTTGCGAGCGGCGCAGTGCAGCGAAGAGCTCTCCGAATTCGCCGCTAGCTCCACGGTCCTTCTCAGCTGCGAGTAGCAGCGCTCGCCGTACACGGAGCTTCGCAAGGCCCGAAGACCCGGAGGGAAGCATGGCACACGAAAATGTGCCAGGACAGAGACGTGTTCCACGTTGTCCCTTCTCGTCATGCAGTTTGTGCCTCTGCTGCTTCTGCTGTTAGGAATCGCTCCTTGAAAGGCGAGCGAGAGCGTCCTTCCGGGTGCATTGCACTGAGTCGAGTGCTCGCTCGGGACTTTGCTCCCGGGGCCGAGGCAAGAGGGCGTGCTTGCCCGCAGAACTGAGAACACGCTGTTGGGCAGAGCTGCAACTGACCGCCGGAGTTCAGCTCTCGCCGGACGGCAGAAGGCGAAGAACGAAGCCGCTTGCGAGCGGCGCAGTGCAGCGAAGAGCTCTCCGAATTCGCCGCTAGCTCCACGGTCCTTCTCAGCTGCGAGTAGCAGCGCTCGCCGTACACGGGGCTTCGCAAGGCCCGAAGACCCGGAGGGAAGCATGGCACACGAAAATGTGCCAGGACAGAGACGTGTTCCACGTTGTCCCTTCTCGTCATGCAGTTTGTGCCTCTGCTGCTTCTGCTGTTAGGAATCGCTCCTTGAAAGGCGAGCGAGAGCGTCCTTCCGGGTGCATTGCACTGAGTCGAGTGCTCGCTCGGGACTTTGCTCCCGGGGCCGAGGCAAGAGGGCGTGCTTGCCCGCAGAACTGAGAACACGCTGTTGGGCAGAGCTGCAACTGACCGCCGGAGTTCAGCTCTCGCCGGACGGCAGAAGGCGAAGAACGAAGCCGCTTGCGAGCGGCGCAGTGCAGCGAAGAGCTCTCCGAATTCGCCGCTAGCTCCACGGTCCTTCTCAGCTGCGAGTAGCAGCGCTCGCCGTACACGGGGCTTCGCAAGGCCCGAAGACCCGGAGGGAAGCATGGCACACGAAAATGTGCCAGGACAGAGACGTGTTCCACGTTGTCCCTTCTCGTCATGCAGTTTGTGCCTCTGCTGCTTCTGCTGTTAGGAATCGCTCCTTGAAAGGCGAGCGAGAGCGTCCTTCCGGGTGCATTGCACTGAGTCGAGTGCTCGCTCGGGACTTTGCTCCCGGGGCCGAGGCAAGAGGGCGTGCTTGCCCGCAGAACTGAGAACACGCTGTTGGGCAGAGCTGCAACTGACCGCCGGAGTTCAGCTCTCGCCGGACGGCAGAAGGCGAAGAACGAAGCCGCTTGCGAGCGGCGCAGTGCAGCGAAGAGCTCTCCGAATTCGCCGCTAGCTCCACGGTCCTTCTCAGCTGCGAGTAGCAGCGCTCGCCGTACACGGGGCTTCGCAAGGCCCGAAGACCCGGAGGGAAGCATGGCACACGAAAATGTGCCAGGACAGAGACGTGTTCCACGTTGTCCCTTCTCGTCATGCAGTTTGTGCCTCTGCTGCTTCTGCTGTTAGGAATCGCTCCTTGAAAGGCGAGCGAGAGCGTCCTTCCGGGTGCATTGCACTGAGTCGAGTGCTCGCTCGGGACTTTGCTCCCGGGGCCGAGGCAAGAGGGCGTGCTTGCCCGCAGAACTGAGAACACGCTGTTGGGCAGAGCTGCAACTGACCGCCGGAGTTCAGCTCTCGCCGGACGGCAGAAGGCGAAGAACGAAGCCGCTTGCGAGCGGCGCAGTGCAGCGAAGAGCTCTCCGAATTCGCCGCTAGCTCCACGGTCCTTCTCAGCTGCGAGTAGCAGCGCTCGCCGTACACGGGGCTTCGCAAGGCCCGAAGACCCGGAGGGAAGCATGGCACACGAAAATGTGCCAGGACAGAGACGTGTTCCACGTTGTCCCTTCTCGTCATGCAGTTTGTGCCTCTGCTGCTTCTGCTGTTAGGAATCGCTCCTTGAAAGGCGAGCGAGAGCGTCCTTCCGGGTGCATTGCACTGAGTCGAGTGCTCGCTCGGGACTTTGCTCCCGGGGCCGAGGCAAGAGGGCGTGCTTGCCCGCAGAACTGAGAACACGCTGTTGGGCAGAGCTGCAACTGACCGCCGGAGTTCAGCTCTCGCCGGACGGCAGAAGGCGAAGAACGAAGCCGCTTGCGAGCGGCGCAGTGCAGCGAAGAGCTCTCCGAATTCGCCGCTAGCTCCACGGTCCTTCTCAGCTGCGAGTAGCAGCGCTCGCCGTACACGGGGCTTCGCAAGGCCCGAAGACCCGGAGGGAAGCATGGCACACGAAAATGTGCCAGGACAGAGACGTGTTCCACGTTGTCCCTTCTCGTCATGCAGTTTGTGCCTCTGCTGCTTCTGCTGTTAGGAATCGCTCCTTGAAAGGCGAGCGAGAGCGTCCTTCCGGGTGCATTGCACTGAGTCGAGTGCTCGCTCGGGACTTTGCTCCCGGGGCCGAGGCAAGAGGGCGTGCTTGCCCGCAGAACTGAGAACACGCTGTTGGGCAGAGCTGCAACTGACCGCCGGAGTTCAGCTCTCGCCGGACGGCAGAAGGCGAAGAACGAAGCCGCTTGCGAGCGGCGCAGTGCAGCGAAGAGCTCTCCGAATTCGCCGCTAGCTCCACGGTCCTTCTCAGCTGCGAGTAGCAGCGCTCGCCGTACACGGGGCTTCGCAAGGCCCGAAGACCCGGAGGGAAGCATGGCACACGAAAATGTGCCAGGACAGAGACGTGTTCCACGTTGTCCCTTCTCGTCATGCAGTTTGTGCCTCTGCTGCTTCTGCTGTTAGGAATCGCTCCTTGAAAGGCGAGCGAGAGCGTCCTTCCGGGTGCATTGCACTGAGTCGAGTGCTCGCTCGGGACTTTGCTCCCGGGGCCGAGGCAAGAGGGCGTGCTTGCCCGCAGAACTGAGAACACGCTGTTGGGCAGAGCTGCAACTGACCGCCGGAGTTCAGCTCTCGCCGGACGGCAGAAGGCGAAGAACGAAGCCGCTTGCGAGCGGCGCAGTGCAGCGAAGAGCTCTCCGAATTCGCCGCTAGCTCCACGGTCCTTCTCAGCTGCGAGTAGCAGCGCTCGCCGTACACGGGGCTTCGCAAGGCCCGAAGACCCGGAGGGAAGTATCGCACACGAAAATGTGCCAGGACAGAGTCGTGTTCTACGTTGTCCCTTCTCGTCATGCAGTTTGTGCCTCTGCTGCTTCTGCTGTTAGGAATCGCTCCTTGAAAGGCGAGCGAGAGCGTCCTTCCGGGTGCATTGCACTGAGTCGAGTGCTCGCTCGGGACTTTGCTCCCGGGGCCGAGGCAAGAGGGCGTGCTTGCCCGCAGAACTGAGAACACGCTGTTGGGCAGAGCTGCAACTGACCGCCGGAGTTCAGCTCTCGCCGGACGGCAGAAGGCGAAGAACGAAGCCGCTTGCGAGCGGCGCAGTGCAGCGAAGAGCTCTCCGAATTCGCCGCTAGCTCCACGGTCCTTCTCAGCTGCGAGTAGCAGCGCTCGCCGTACACGGGGCTTCGCAAGGCCCGAAGACCCGGAGGGAAGCATGGCACACGAAAATGTGCCAGGACAGAGACGTGTTCTACGTTGTCCCTTCTCGTCATGCAGTTTGTGCCTCTGCTGCTTCTGCTGTTAGGAATCGCTCCTTGAATGGCGAGCGAGAGCGTCCTTCCGGGTGCATTGCACTGAGTCGAGTGCTCGCTCGGGACTTTGCTCCCGGGGCCGAGGCAAGAGGGCGTGCTTGCCCGCAGAACTGAGAACACGCTGTTGGGCAGAGCTGCAACTGACCGCCGGAGTTCAGCTCTCGCCGGACGGCAGAAGGCGAAGAACGAAGCCGCTTGCGAGCGGCGCAGTGCAGCGAAGAGCTCTCCGAATTCGCCGCTAGCTCCACGGTCCTTCTCAGCTGCGAGTAGCAGCGCTCGCCGTACACGGGGCTTCGCAAGGCCCGAAGACCCGGAGGGAAGCATGGCACACGAAAATGTGCCAGGACAGAGACGTGTTCTACGTTGTCCCTTCTCGTCATGCAGTTTGTGCCTCTGCTGCTTCTGCTGTTAGGAATCGCTCCTTGAATGGCGAGCGAGAGCGTCCTTCCGGGTGCATTGCACTGAGTCGAGTGCTCGCTCGGGACTTTGCTCCCGGGGCCGAGGCAAGAGGGCGTGCTTGCCCGCAGAACTGAGAACACGCTGTTGGGCAGAGCTGCAACTGACCGCCGGAGTTCAGCTCTCGCCGGACGGCAGAAGGCGAAGAACGAAGCCGCTTGCGAGCGGCGCAGTGCAGCGAAGAGCTCTCCGAATTCGCCGCTAGCTCCACGGTCCTTCTCAGCTGCGAGTAGCAGCGCTCGCCGTACACGGGGCTTCGCAAGGCCCGAAGACCCGGAGGGAAGCATGGCACACGAAAATGTGCCAGGACAGAGACGTGTTCTACGTTGTCCCTTCTCGTCATGCAGTTTGTGCCTCTGCTGCTTCTGCTGTTAGGAATCGCTCCTTGAATGGCGAGCGAGAGCGTCCTTCCGGGTGCATTGCACTGAGTCGAGTGCTCGCTCGGGACTTTGCTCCCGGGGCCGAGGCAAGAGGGCGTGCTTGCCCGCAGAACTGAGAACACGCTGTTGGGCAGAGCTGCAACTGACCGCCGGAGTTCAGCTCTCGCCGGACGGCAGAAGGCGAAGAACGAAGCCGCTTGCGAGCGGCGCAGTGCAGCGAAGAGCTCTCCGAATTCGCCGCTAGCTCCACGGTCCTTCTCAGCTGCGAGTAGCAGCGCTCGCCGTACACGGGGCTTCGCAAGGCCCGAAGACCCGGAGGGAAGCATGGCACACGAAAATGTGCCAGGACAGAGACGTGTTCTACGTTGTCCCTTCTCGTCATGCAGTTTGTGCCTCTGCTGCTTCTGCTGTTAGGAATCGCTCCTTGAATGGCGAGCGAGAGCGTCCTTCCGGGTGCATTGCACTGAGTCGAGTGCTCGCTCGGGACTTTGCTCCCGGGGCCGAGGCAAGAGGGCGTGCTTGCCCGCAGAACTGAGAACACGCTGTTGGGCAGAGCTGCAACTGACCGCCGGAGTTCAGCTCTCGCCGGACGGCAGAAGGCGAAGAACGAAGCCGCTTGCGAGCGGCGCAGTGCAGCGAAGAGCTCTCCGAATTCGCCGCTAGCTCCACGGTCCTTCTCAGCTGCGAGTAGCAGCGCTCGCCGTACACGGGGCTTCGCAAGGCCCGAAGACCCGGAGGGAAGCATGGCACACGAAAATGTGCCAGGACAGAGACGTGTTCTACGTTGTCCCTTCTCGTCATGCAGTTTGTGCCTCTGCTGCTTCTGCTGTTAGGAATCGCTCCTTGAATGGCGAGCGAGAGCGTCCTTCCGGGTGCATTGCACTGAGTCGAGTGCTCGCTCGGGACTTTGCTCCCGGGGCCGAGGCAAGAGGGCGTGCTTGCCCGCAGAACTGAGAACACGCTGTTGGGCAGAGCTGCAACTGACCGCCGGAGTTCAGCTCTCGCCGGACGGCAGAAGGCGAAGAACGAAGCCGCTTGCGAGCGGCGCAGTGCAGCGAAGAGCTCTCCGAATTCGCCGCTAGCTCCACGGTCCTTCTCAGCTGCGAGTAGCAGCGCTCGCCGTACACGGGGCTTCGCAAGGCCCGAAGACCCGGAGGGAAGCATGGCACACGAAAATGTGCCAGGACAGAGACGTGTTCTACGTTGTCCCTTCTCGTCATGCAGTTTGTGCCTCTGCTGCTTCTGCTGTTAGGAATCGCTCCTTGAATGGCGAGCGAGAGCGTCCTTCCGGGTGCATTGCACTGAGTCGAGTGCTCGCTCGGGACTTTGCTCCCGGGGCCGAGGCAAGAGGGCGTGCTTGCCCGCAGAACTGAGAACACGCTGTTGGGCAGAGCTGCAACTGACCGCCGGAGTTCAGCTCTCGCCGGACGGCAGAAGGCGAAGAACGAAGCCGCTTGCGAGCGGCGCAGTGCAGCGAAGAGCTCTCCGAATTCGCCGCTAGCTCCACGGTCCTTCTCAGCTGCGAGTAGCAGCGCTCGCCGTACACGGGGCTTCGCAAGGCCCGAAGACCCGGAGGGAAGCATGGCACACGAAAATGTGCCAGGACAGAGACGTGTTCTACGTTGTCCCTTCTCGTCATGCAGTTTGTGCCTCTGCTGCTTCTGCTGTTAGGAATCGCTCCTTGAAAGGCGAGCGAGAGCGTCCTTCCGGGTGCATTGCACTGAGTCGAGTGCTCGCTCGGGACTTTGCTCCCGGGGCCGAGGCAAGAGGGCGTGCTTGCCCGCAGAACTGAGAACACGCTGTTGGGCAGAGCTGCAACTGACCGCCGGAGTTCAGCTCTCGCCGGACGGCAGAAGGCGAAGAACGAAGCCGCTTGCGAGCGGCGCAGTGCAGCGAAGAGCTCTCCGAATTCGCCGCTAGCTCCACGGTCCTTCTCAGCTGCGAGTAGCAGCGCTCGCCGTACACGGAGCTTCGCAAGGCCCGAAGACCCGGAGGGAAGCATGGCACACGAAAATGTGCCAGGACAGAGACGTGTTCCACGTTGTCCCTTCTCGTCATGCAGTTTGTGCCTCTGCTGCTTCTGCTGTTAGGAATCGCTCCTTGAAAGGCGAGCGAGAGCGTCCTTCCGGGTGCATTGCACTGAGTCGAGTGCTCGCTCGGACTTTGCTCCCGGGGCCGAGGCAAGAGGGCGTGCTTGCCCGCAGAACTGAGAACACGCTGTTGGGCAGAGCTGCAACTGACCGCCGGAGTTCAGCTCTCGCCGGACGGCAGAAGGCGAAGAACGAAGCCGCTTGCGAGCGGCGCAGTGCAGCGAAGAGCTCTCCGAATTCGCCGCTAGCTCCACGGTCCTTCTCAGCTGCGAGTAGCAGCGCTCGCCGTACACGGAGCTTCGCATGGCCCGAAGACCCGGAGGGAAGCATGGCACACGAAAATGTGCCAGGACAGAGACGTGTTCCACGTTGTCCCTTCTCGTCATGCAGTTTGTGCCTCTGCTGCTTCTGCTGTTAGGAATCGCTCCTTGAAAGGCGAGCGAGAGCGTCCTTCCGGGTGCATTGCACTGAGTCGAGTGCTCGCTCGGGACTTTGCTCCCGGGGCCGAGGCAAGAGGGCGTGCTTGCCCGCAGAACTGAGAACACGCTGTTGGGCAGAGCTGCAACTGACCGCCGGAGTTCAGCTCTCGCCGGACGGCAGAAGGCGAAGAACGAAGCCGCTTGCGAGCGGCGCAGTGCAGCGAAGAGCTCTCCGAATTCGCCGCTAGCTCCACGGTCCTTCTCAGCTGCGAGTAGCAGCGCTCGCCGTACACGGAGCTTCGCAAGGCCCGAAGACCCGGAGGGAAGCATGGCACACGAAAATGTGCCAGGACAGAGACGTGTTCCACGTTGTCCCTTCTCGTCATGCAGTTTGTGCCTCTGCTGCTTCTGCTGTTAGGAATCGCTCCTTGAAAGGCGAGCGAGAGCGTCCTTCCGGGTGCATTGCACTGAGTCGAGTGCTCGCTCGGGACTTTGCTCCCGGGGCCGAGGCAAGAGGGCGTGCTTGCCCGCAGAACTGAGAACACGCTGTTGGGCAGAGCTGCAACTGACCGCCGGAGTTCAGCTCTCGCCGGACGGCAGAAGGCGAAGAACGAAGCCGCTTGCGAGCGGCGCAGTGCAGCGAAGAGCTCTCCGAATTCGCCGCTAGCTCCACGGTCCTTCTCAGCTGCGAGTAGCAGCGCTCGCCGTACACGGAGCTTCGCAAGGCCCGAAGACCCGGAGGGAAGCATGGCACACGAAAATGTGCCAGGACAGAGACGTGTTCCACGTTGTCCCTTCTCGTCATGCAGTTTGTGCCTCTGCTGCTTCTGCTGTTAGGAATCGCTCCTTGAAAGGCGAGCGAGAGCGTCCTTCCGGGTGCATTGCACTGAGTCGAGTGCTCGCTCGGGACTTTGCTCCCGGGGCCGAGGCAAGAGGGCGTGCTTGCCCGCAGAACTGAGAACACGCTGTTGGGCAGAGCTGCAACTGACCGCCGGAGTTCAGCTCTCGCCGGACGGCAGAAGGCGAAGAACGAAGCCGCTTGCGAGCGGCGCAGTGCAGCGAAGAGCTCTCCGAATTCGCCGCTAGCTCCACGGTCCTTCTCAGCTGCGAGTAGCAGCGCTCGCCGTACACGGGGCTTCGCAAGGCCCGAAGACCCGGAGGGAAGCATGGCACACGAAAATGTGCCAGGACAGAGACGTGTTCCACGTTGTCCCTTCTCGTCATGCAGTTTGTGCCTCTGCTGCTTCTGCTGTTAGGAATCGCTCCTTGAAAGGCGAGCGAGAGCGTCCTTCCGGGTGCATTGCACTGAGTCGAGTGCTCGCTCGGGACTTTCTTTGCTCCCGGGCCGAGGCAAGAGGGCGTGCTGCCCGCAGAACTGAGAACACGCTGTTGGGCAGAGCTGCAACTGACCGCCGGAGTTCAGCTCTCGCCGACGGCAGAAGGCGAAGAACGAAGCCGCTTGCGAGCGGCGCAGTGCAGCGAAGAGCTCTCCGAATTCGCCGCTAGCTCCACGGTCCTTCTCAGCTGCGAGTAGCAGCGCTCGCCGTACACGGGGCTTCGCAAGGCCCGAAGACCCGGAGGGAGCATGGCACACGAAAATGTGCCAGGACAGAGACGTGTTCCACGTTGTCCCTTCTCGTCATGCAGTTTGTGCCTCTGCTGCTTCTGCTGTTAGGAATCGCTCCTTGAAAGGCGAGCGAGAGCGTCCTTCCGGGTGCATTTCACTGAGTCGAGTGCTCGCTCGGGACTTTGCTCCCGGGGCCGAGGCAAGAGGGCGTGCTTGCCCGCAGAACTGAGAACACGCTGTTGGGCAGAGCTGCAACTGACCGCCGGAGTTCAGCTCTCGCCGGACGGCAGAAGGCGAAGAACGAAGCCGCTTGCGAGCGGCGCAGTGCAGCGAAGAGCTCTCCGAATTCGCCGCTAGCTCCACGGTCCTTCTCAGCTGCGAGTAGCAGCGCTCGCCGTACACGGGGCTTCGCAAGGCCCGAAGACCCGGAGGGAAGTATCGCACACGAAAATGTGCCAGGACAGAGTCGTGTTCTACGTTGTCCCTTCTCGTCATGCAGTTTGTGCCTCTGCTGCTTCTGCTGTTAGGAATCGCTCCTTGAAAGGCGAGCGAGAGCGTCCTTCCGGGTGCATTGCACTGAGTCGAGTGCTCGCTCGGGACTTTGCTCCCGGGGCCGAGGCAAGAGGGCGTGCTTGCCCGCAGAACTGAGAACACGCTGTTGGGCAGAGCTGCAACTGACCGCCGGAGTTCAGCTCTCGCCGGACGGCAGAAGGCGAAGAACGAAGCCGCTTGCGAGCGGCGCAGTGCAGCGAAGAGCTCTCCGAATTCGCCGCTAGCTCCACGGTCCTTCTCAGCTGCGAGTAGCAGCGCTCGCCGTACACGGGGCTTCGCAAGGCCCGAAGACCCGGAGGGAAGCATGGCACACGAAAATGTGCCAGGACAGAGACGTGTTCTACGTTGTCCCTTCTCGTCATGCAGTTTGTGCCTCTGCTGCTTCTGCTGTTAGGAATCGCTCCTTGAATGGCGAGCGAGAGCGTCCTTCCGGGTGCATTGCACTGAGTCGAGTGCTCGCTCGGGACTTTGCTCCCGGGGCCGAGGCAAGAGGGCGTGCTTGCCCGCAGAACTGAGAACACGCTGTTGGGCAGAGCTGCAACTGACCGCCGGAGTTCAGCTCTCGCCGGACGGCAGAAGGCGAAGAACGAAGCCGCTTGCGAGCGGCGCAGTGCAGCGAAGAGCTCTCCGAATTCGCCGCTAGCTCCACGGTCCTTCTCAGCTGCGAGTAGCAGCGCTCGCCGTACACGGGGCTTCGCAAGGCCCGAAGACCCGGAGGGAAGCATGGCACACGAAAATGTGCCAGGACAGAGACGTGTTCTACGTTGTCCCTTCTCGTCATGCAGTTTGTGCCTCTGCTGCTTCTGCTGTTAGGAATCGCTCCTTGAATGGCGAGCGAGAGCGTCCTTCCGGGTGCATTGCACTGAGTCGAGTGCTCGCTCGGGACTTTGCTCCCGGGGCCGAGGCAAGAGGGCGTGCTTGCCCGCAGAACTGAGAACACGCTGTTGGGCAGAGCTGCAACTGACCGCCGGAGTTCAGCTCTCGCCGGACGGCAGAAGGCGAAGAACGAAGCCGCTTGCGAGCGGCGCAGTGCAGCGAAGAGCTCTCCGAATTCGCCGCTAGCTCCACGGTCCTTCTCAGCTGCGAGTAGCAGCGCTCGCCGTACACGGGGCTTCGCAAGGCCCGAAGACCCGGAGGGAAGCATGGCACACGAAAATGTGCCAGGACAGAGACGTGTTCTACGTTGTCCCTTCTCGTCATGCAGTTTGTGCCTCTGCTGCTTCTGCTGTTAGGAATCGCTCCTTGAATGGCGAGCGAGAGCGTCCTTCCGGGTGCATTGCACTGAGTCGAGTGCTCGCTCGGGACTTTGCTCCCGGGGCCGAGGCAAGAGGGCGTGCTTGCCCGCAGAACTGAGAACACGCTGTTGGGCAGAGCTGCAACTGACCGCCGGAGTTCAGCTCTCGCCGGACGGCAGAAGGCGAAGAACGAAGCCGCTTGCGAGCGGCGCAGTGCAGCGAAGAGCTCTCCGAATTCGCCGCTAGCTCCACGGTCCTTCTCAGCTGCGAGTAGCAGCGCTCGCCGTACACGGGGCTTCGCAAGGCCCGAAGACCCGGAGGGAAGCATGGCACACGAAAATGTGCCAGGACAGAGACGTGTTCTACGTTGTCCCTTCTCGTCATGCAGTTTGTGCCTCTGCTGCTTCTGCTGTTAGGAATCGCTCCTTGAATGGCGAGCGAGAGCGTCCTTCCGGGTGCATTGCACTGAGTCGAGTGCTCGCTCGGGACTTTGCTCCCGGGGCCGAGGCAAGAGGGCGTGCTTGCCCGCAGAACTGAGAACACGCTGTTGGGCAGAGCTGCAACTGACCGCCGGAGTTCAGCTCTCGCCGGACGGCAGAAGGCGAAGAACGAAGCCGCTTGCGAGCGGCGCAGTGCAGCGAAGAGCTCTCCGAATTCGCCGCTAGCTCCACGGTCCTTCTCAGCTGCGAGTAGCAGCGCTCGCCGTACACGGGGCTTCGCAAGGCCCGAAGACCCGGAGGGAAGCATGGCACACGAAAATGTGCCAGGACAGAGACGTGTTCTACGTTGTCCCTTCTCGTCATGCAGTTTGTGCCTCTGCTGCTTCTGCTGTTAGGAATCGCTCCTTGAATGGCGAGCGAGAGCGTCCTTCCGGGTGCATTGCACTGAGTCGAGTGCTCGCTCGGGACTTTGCTCCCGGGGCCGAGGCAAGAGGGCGTGCTTGCCCGCAGAACTGAGAACACGCTGTTGGGCAGAGCTGCAACTGACCGCCGGAGTTCAGCTCTCGCCGGACGGCAGAAGGCGAAGAACGAAGCCGCTTGCGAGCGGCGCAGTGCAGCGAAGAGCTCTCCGAATTCGCCGCTAGCTCCACGGTCCTTCTCAGCTGCGAGTAGCAGCGCTCGCCGTACACGGGGCTTCGCAAGGCCCGAAGACCCGGAGGGAAGCATGGCACACGAAAATGTGCCAGGACAGAGACGTGTTCTACGTTGTCCCTTCTCGTCATGCAGTTTGTGCCTCTGCTGCTTCTGCTGTTAGGAATCGCTCCTTGAATGGCGAGCGAGAGCGTCCTTCCGGGTGCATTGCACTGAGTCGAGTGCTCGCTCGGGACTTTGCTCCCGGGGCCGAGGCAAGAGGGCGTGCTTGCCCGCAGAACTGAGAACACGCTGTTGGGCAGAGCTGCAACTGACCGCCGGAGTTCAGCTCTCGCCGGACGGCAGAAGGCGAAGAACGAAGCCGCTTGCGAGCGGCGCAGTGCAGCGAAGAGCTCTCCGAATTCGCCGCTAGCTCCACGGTCCTTCTCAGCTGCGAGTAGCAGCGCTCGCCGTACACGGGGCTTCGCAAGGCCCGAAGACCCGGAGGGAAGCATGGCACACGAAAATGTGCCAGGACAGAGACGTGTTCTACGTTGTCCCTTCTCGTCATGCAGTTTGTGCCTCTGCTGCTTCTGCTGTTAGGAATCGCTCCTTGAAAGGCGAGCGAGAGCGTCCTTCCGGGTGCATTGCACTGAGTCGAGTGCTCGCTCGGGACTTTGCTCCCGGGGCCGAGGCAAGAGGGCGTGCTTGCCCGCAGAACTGAGAACACGCTGTTGGGCAGAGCTGCAACTGACCGCCGGAGTTCAGCTCTCGCCGGACGGCAGAAGGCGAAGAACGAAGCCGCTTGCGAGCGGCGCAGTGCAGCGAAGAGCTCTCCGAATTCGCCGCTAGCTCCACGGTCCTTCTCAGCTGCGAGTAGCAGCGCTCGCCGTACACGGAGCTTCGCATGGCCCGAAGACCCGGAGGGAAGCATGGCACACGAAAATGTGCCAGGACAGAGACGTGTTCCACGTTGTCCCTTCTCGTCATGCAGTTTGTGCCTCTGCTGCTTCTGCTGTTAGGAATCGCTCCTTGAAAGGCGAGCGAGAGCGTCCTTCCGGGTGCATTGCACTGAGTCGAGTGCTCGCTCGGGACTTTGCTCCCGGGGCCGAGGCAAGAGGGCGTGCTTGCCCGCAGAACTGAGAACACGCTGTTGGGCAGAGCTGCAACTGACCGCCGGAGTTCAGCTCTCGCCGGACGGCAGAAGGCGAAGAACGAAGCCGCTTGCGAGCGGCGCAGTGCAGCGAAGAGCTCTCCGAATTCGCCGCTAGCTCCACGGTCCTTCTCAGCTGCGAGTAGCAGCGCTCGCCGTACACGGAGCTTCGCAAGGCCCGAAGACCCGGAGGGAAGCATGGCACACGAAAATGTGCCAGGACAGAGACGTGTTCCACGTTGTCCCTTCTCGTCATGCAGTTTGTGCCTCTGCTGCTTCTGCTGTTAGGAATCGCTCCTTGAAAGGCGAGCGAGAGCGTCCTTCCGGGTGCATTGCACTGAGTCGAGTGCTCGCTCGGGACTTTGCTCCCGGGGCCGAGGCAAGAGGGCGTGCTTGCCCGCAGAACTGAGAACACGCTGTTGGGCAGAGCTGCAACTGACCGCCGGAGTTCAGCTCTCGCCGGACGGCAGAAGGCGAAGAACGAAGCCGCTTGCGAGCGGCGCAGTGCAGCGAAGAGCTCTCCGAATTCGCCGCTAGCTCCACGGTCCTTCTCAGCTGCGAGTAGCAGCGCTCGCCGTACACGGAGCTTCGCATGGCCCGAAGACCCGGAGGGAAGCATGGCACACGAAAATGTGCCAGGACAGAGACGTGTTCCACGTTGTCCCTTCTCGTCATGCAGTTTGTGCCTCTGCTGCTTCTGCTGTTAGGAATCGCTCCTTGAAAGGCGAGCGAGAGCGTCCTTCCGGGTGCATTGCACTGAGTCGAGTGCTCGCTCGGGACTTTGCTCCCGGGGCCGAGGCAAGAGGGCGTGCTTGCCCGCAGAACTGAGAACACGCTGTTGGGCAGAGCTGCAACTGACCGCCGGAGTTCAGCTCTCGCCGGACGGCAGAAGGCGAAGAACGAAGCCGCTTGCGAGCGGCGCAGTGCAGCGAAGAGCTCTCCGAATTCGCCGCTAGCTCCACGGTCCTTCTCAGCTGCGAGTAGCAGCGCTCGCCGTACACGGGGCTTCGCAAGGCCCGAAGACCCGGAGGGAAGCATGGCACACGCAAATGTGCCAGGACAGAGACGTGTTCCACGTTGTCCCTTCTCGTCATGCAGTTTGTGCCTCTGCTGCTTCTGCTGTTAGGAATCGCTCCTTGAAAGGCGAGCGAGAGCGTCCTTCCGGGTGCATTGCACTGAGTCGAGTGCTCGCTCGGGACTTTGCTCCCGGGGCCGAGGCAAGAGGGCGTGCTTGCCCGCAGAACTGAGAACACGCTGTTGGGCAGAGCTGCAACTGACCGCCGGAGTTCAGCTCTCGCCGGACGGCAGAAGGCGAAGAACGAAGCCGCTTGCGAGCGGCGCAGTGCAGCGAAGAGCTCTCCGAATTCGCCGCTAGCTCCACGGTCCTTCTCAGCTGCGAGTAGCAGCGCTCGCCGTACACGGGGCTTCGCAAGGCCCGAAGACCCGGAGGGAAGCATGGCACACGAAAATGTGCCAGGACAGAGACGTGTTCCACGTTGTCCCTTCTCGTCATGCAGTTTGTGCCTCTGCTGCTTCTGCTGTTAGGAATCGCTCCTTGAAAGGCGAGCGAGAGCGTCCTTCCGGGTGCATTGCACTGAGTCGAGTGCTCGCTCGGGACTTTGCTCCCGGGGCCGAGGCAAGAGGGCGTGCTTGCCCGCAGAACTGAGAACACGCTGTTGGGCAGAGCTGCAACTGACCGCCGGAGTTCAGCTCTCGCCGGACGGCAGAAGGCGAAGAACGAAGCCGCTTGCGAGCGGCGCAGTGCAGCGAAGAGCTCTCCGAATTCGCCGCTAGCTCCACGGTCCTTCTCAGCTGCGAGTAGCAGCGCTCGCCGTACACGGGGCTTCGCAAGGCCCGAAGACCCGGAGGGAAGCATGGCACACGAAAATGTGCCAGGACAGAGACGTGTTCCACGTTGTCCCTTCTCGTCATGCAGTTTGTGCCTCTGCTGCTTCTGCTGTTAGGAATCGCTCCTTGAAAGGCGAGCGAGAGCGTCCTTCCGGGTGCATTGCACTGAGTCGAGTGCTCGCTCGGGACTTTGCTCCCGGGGCCGAGGCAAGAGGGCGTGCTTGCCCGCAGAACTGAGAACACGCTGTTGGGCAGAGCTGCAACTGACCGCCGGAGTTCAGCTCTCGCCGGACGGCAGAAGGCGAAGAACGAAGCCGCTTGCGAGCGGCGCAGTGCAGCGAAGAGCTCTCCGAATTCGCCGCTAGCTCCACGGTCCTTCTCAGCTGCGAGTAGCAGCGCTCGCCGTACACGGGGCTTCGCAAGGCCCGAAGACCCGGAGGGAAGCATGGCACACGAAAATGTGCCAGGACAGAGACGTGTTCCACGTTGTCCCTTCTCGTCATGCAGTTTGTGCCTCTGCTGCTTCTGCTGTTAGGAATCGCTCCTTGAAAGGCGAGCGAGAGCGTCCTTCCGGGTGCATTGCACTGAGTCGAGTGCTCGCTCGGGACTTTGCTCCCGGGGCCGAGGCAAGAGGGCGTGCTTGCCCGCAGAACTGAGAACACGCTGTTGGGCAGAGCTGCAACTGACCGCCGGAGTTCAGCTCTCGCCGGACGGCAGAAGGCGAAGAACGAAGCCGCTTGCGAGCGGCGCAGTGCAGCGAAGAGCTCTCCGAATTCGCCGCTAGCTCCACGGTCCTTCTCAGCTGCGAGTAGCAGCGCTCGCCGTACACGGGGCTTCGCAAGGCCCGAAGACCCGGAGGGAAGCATGGCACACGAAAATGTGCCAGGACAGAGACGTGTTCCACGTTGTCCCTTCTCGTCATGCAGTTTGTGCCTCTGCTGCTTCTGCTGTTAGGAATCGCTCCTTGAAAGGCGAGCGAGAGCGTCCTTCCGGGTGCATTGCACTGAGTCGAGTGCTCGCTCGGGACTTTGCTCCCGGGGCCGAGGCAAGAGGGCGTGCTTGCCCGCAGAACTGAGAACACGCTGTTGGGCAGAGCTGCAACTGACCGCCGGAGTTCAGCTCTCGCCGGACGGCAGAAGGCGAAGAACGAAGCCGCTTGCGAGCGGCGCAGTGCAGCGAAGAGCTCTCCGAATTCGCCGCTAGCTCCACGGTCCTTCTCAGCTGCGAGTAGCAGCGCTCGCCGTACACGGGGCTTCGCAAGGCCCGAAGACCCGGAGGGAAGCATGGCACACGAAAATGTGCCAGGACAGAGACGTGTTCCACGTTGTCCCTTCTCGTCATGCAGTTTGTGCCTCTGCTGCTTCTGCTGTTAGGAATCGCTCCTTGAAAGGCGAGCGAGAGCGTCCTTCCGGGTGCATTGCACTGAGTCGAGTGCTCGCTCGGGACTTTGCTCCCGGGGCCGAGGCAAGAGGGCGTGCTTGCCCGCAGAACTGAGAACACGCTGTTGGGCAGAGCTGCAACTGACCGCCGGAGTTCAGCTCTCGCCGGACGGCAGAAGGCGAAGAACGAAGCCGCTTGCGAGCGGCGCAGTGCAGCGAAGAGCTCTCCGAATTCGCCGCTAGCTCCACGGTCCTTCTCAGCTGCGAGTAGCAGCGCTCGCCGTACACGGGGCTTCGCAAGGCCCGAAGACCCGGAGGGAAGCATGGCACACGAAAATGTGCCAGGACAGAGACGTGTTCCACGTTGTCCCTTCTCGTCATGCAGTTTGTGCCTCTGCTGCTTCTGCTGTTAGGAATCGCTCCTTGAAAGGCGAGCGAGAGCGTCCTTCCGGGTGCATTGCACTGAGTCGAGTGCTCGCTCGGGACTTTGCTCCCGGGGCCGAGGCAAGAGGGCGTGCTTGCCCGCAGAACTGAGAACACGCTGTTGGGCAGAGCTGCAACTGACCGCCGGAGTTCAGCTCTCGCCGGACGGCAGAAGGCGAAGAACGAAGCCGCTTGCGAGCGGCGCAGTGCAGCGAAGAGCTCTCCGAATTCGCCGCTAGCTCCACGGTCCTTCTCAGCTGCGAGTAGCAGCGCTCGCCGTACACGGGGCTTCGCAAGGCCCGAAGACCCGGAGGGAAGTATCGCACACGAAAATGTGCCAGGACAGAGTCGTGTTCTACGTTGTCCCTTCTCGTCATGCAGTTTGTGCCTCTGCTGCTTCTGCTGTTAGGAATCGCTCCTTGAAAGGCGAGCGAGAGCGTCCTTCCGGGTGCATTGCACTGAGTCGAGTGCTCGCTCGGGACTTTGCTCCCGGGGCCGAGGCAAGAGGGCGTGCTTGCCCGCAGAACTGAGAACACGCTGTTGGGCAGAGCTGCAACTGACCGCCGGAGTTCAGCTCTCGCCGGACGGCAGAAGGCGAAGAACGAAGCCGCTTGCGAGCGGCGCAGTGCAGCGAAGAGCTCTCCGAATTCGCCGCTAGCTCCACGGTCCTTCTCAGCTGCGAGTAGCAGCGCTCGCCGTACACGGGGCTTCGCAAGGCCCGAAGACCCGGAGGGAAGCATGGCACACGAAAATGTGCCAGGACAGAGACGTGTTCTACGTTGTCCCTTCTCGTCATGCAGTTTGTGCCTCTGCTGCTTCTGCTGTTAGGAATCGCTCCTTGAATGGCGAGCGAGAGCGTCCTTCCGGGTGCATTGCACTGAGTCGAGTGCTCGCTCGGGACTTTGCTCCCGGGGCCGAGGCAAGAGGGCGTGCTTGCCCGCAGAACTGAGAACACGCTGTTGGGCAGAGCTGCAACTGACCGCCGGAGTTCAGCTCTCGCCGGACGGCAGAAGGCGAAGAACGAAGCCGCTTGCGAGCGGCGCAGTGCAGCGAAGAGCTCTCCGAATTCGCCGCTAGCTCCACGGTCCTTCTCAGCTGCGAGTAGCAGCGCTCGCCGTACACGGGGCTTCGCAAGGCCCGAAGACCCGGAGGGAAGCATCGCACACGAAAATGTGCCAGGACAGAGACGTGTTCTACGTTGTCCCTTCTCGTCATGCAGTTTGTGCCTCTGCTGCTTCTGCTGTTAGGAATCGCTCCTTGAATGGCGAGCGAGAGCGTCCTTCCGGGTGCATTGCACTGAGTCGAGTGCTCGCTCGGGACTTTGCTCCCGGGGCCGAGGCAAGAGGGCGTGCTTGCCCGCAGAACTGAGAACACGCTGTTGGGCAGAGCTGCAACTGACCGCCGGAGTTCAGCTCTCGCCGGACGGCAGAAGGCGAAGAACGAAGCCGCTTGCGAGCGGCGCAGTGCAGCGAAGAGCTCTCCGAATTCGCCGCTAGCTCCACGGTCCTTCTCAGCTGCGAGTAGCAGCGCTCGCCGTACACGGGGCTTCGCAAGGCCCGAAGACCCGGAGGGAAGCATGGCACACGAAAATGTGCCAGGACAGAGACGTGTTCTACGTTGTCCCTTCTCGTCATGCAGTTTGTGCCTCTGCTGCTTCTGCTGTTAGGAATCGCTCCTTGAATGGCGAGCGAGAGCGTCCTTCCGGGTGCATTGCACTGAGTCGAGTGCTCGCTCGGGACTTTGCTCCCGGGGCCGAGGCAAGAGGGCGTGCTTGCCCGCAGAACTGAGAACACGCTGTTGGGCAGAGCTGCAACTGACCGCCGGAGTTCAGCTCTCGCCGGACGGCAGAAGGCGAAGAACGAAGCCGCTTGCGAGCGGCGCAGTGCAGCGAAGAGCTCTCCGAATTCGCCGCTAGCTCCACGGTCCTTCTCAGCTGCGAGTAGCAGCGCTCGCCGTACACGGGGCTTCGCAAGGCCCGAAGACCCGGAGGGAAGCATGGCACACGAAAATGTGCCAGGACAGAGACGTGTTCCACGTTGTCCCTTCTCGTCATGCAGTTTGTGCCTCTGCTGCTTCTGCTGTTAGGAATCGCTCCTTGAATGGCGAGCGAGAGCGTCCTTCCGGGTGCATTGCACTGAGTCGAGTGCTCGCTCGGGACTTTGCTCCCGGGGCCGAGGCAAGAGGGCGTGCTTGCCCGCAGAACTGAGAACACGCTGTTGGGCAGAGCTGCAACTGACCGCCGGAGTTCAGCTCTCGCCGGACGGCAGAAGGCGAAGAACGAAGCCGCTTGCGAGCGGCGCAGTGCAGCGAAGAGCTCTCCGAATTCGCCGCTAGCTCCACGGTCCTTCTCAGCTGCGAGTAGCAGCGCTCGCCGTACACGGGGCTTCGCAAGGCCCGAAGACCCGGAGGGAAGCATGGCACACGAAAATGTGCCAGGACAGAGACGTGTTCTACGTTGTCCCTTCTCGTCATGCAGTTTGTGCCTCTGCTGCTTCTGCTGTTAGGAATCGCTCCTTGAATGGCGAGCGAGAGCGTCCTTCCGGGTGCATTGCACTGAGTCGAGTGCTCGCTCGGGACTTTGCTCCCGGGGCCGAGGCAAGAGGGCGTGCTTGCCCGCAGAACTGAGAACACGCTGTTGGGCAGAGCTGCAACTGACCGCCGGAGTTCAGCTCTCGCCGGACGGCAGAAGGCGAAGAACGAAGCCGCTTGCGAGCGGCGCAGTGCAGCGAAGAGCTCTCCGAATTCGCCGCTAGCTCCACGGTCCTTCTCAGCTGCGAGTAGCAGCGCTCGCCGTACACGGGGCTTCGCAAGGCCCGAAGACCCGGAGGGAAGCATGGCACACGAAAATGTGCCAGGACAGAGACGTGTTCTACGTTGTCCCTTCTCGTCATGCAGTTTGTGCCTCTGCTGCTTCTGTTGTTAGGAATCGCTCCTTGAATGGCGAGCGAGAGCGTCCTTCCGGGTGCATTGCACTGAGTCGAGTGCTCGCTCGGGACTTTGCTCCCGGGGCCGAGGCAAGAGGGCGTGCTTGCCCGCAGAACTGAGAACACGCTGTTGGGCAGAGCTGCAACTGACCGCCGGAGTTCAGCTCTCGCCGGACGGCAGAAGGCGAAGAACGAAGCCGCTTGCGAGCGGCGCAGTGCAGCGAAGAGCTCTCCGAATTCGCCGCTAGCTCCACGGTCCTTCTCAGCTGCGAGTAGCAGCGCTCGCCGTACACGGGGCTTCGCAAGGCCCGAAGACCCGGAGGGAAGCATGGCACACGAAAATGTGCCAGGACAGAGACGTGTTCCACGTTGTCCCTTCTCGTCATGCAGTTTGTGCCTCTGCTGCTTCTGCTGTTAGGAATCGCTCCTTGAAAGGCGAGCGAGAGCGTCCTTCCGGGTGCATTGCACTGAGTCGAGTGCTCGCTCGGGACTTTGCTCCCGGGGCCGAGGCAAGAGGGCGTGCTTGCCCGCAGAACTGAGAACACGCTGTTGGGCAGAGCTGCAACTGACCGCCGGAGTTCAGCTCTCGCCGGACGGCAGAAGGCGAAGAACGAAGCCGCTTGCGAGCGGCGCAGTGCAGCGAAGAGCTCTCCGAATTCGCCGCTAGCTCCACGGTCCTTCTCAGCTGCGAGTAGCAGCGCTCGCCGTACACGGAGCTTCGCAAGGCCCGAAGACCCGGAGGGAAGCATGGCACACGAAAATGTGCCAGGACAGAGACGTGTTCCACGTTGTCCCTTCTCGTCATGCAGTTTGTGCCTCTGCTGCTTCTGCTGTTAGGAATCGCTCCTTGAAAGGCGAGCGAGAGCGTCCTTCCGGGTGCATTGCACTGAGTCGAGTGCTCGCTCGGGACTTTGCTCCCGGGGCCGAGGCAAGAGGGCGTGCTTGCCCGCAGAACTGAGAACACGCTGTTGGGCAGAGCTGCAACTGACCGCCGGAGTTCAGCTCTCGCCGGACGGCAGAAGGCGAAGAACGAAGCCGCTTGCGAGCGGCGCAGTGCAGCGAAGAGCTCTCCGAATTCGCCGCTAGCTCCACGGTCCTTCTCAGCTGCGAGTAGCAGCGCTCGCCGTACACGGAGCTTCGCAAGGCCCGAAGACCCGGAGGGAAGCATGGCACACGAAAATGTGCCAGGACAGAGACGTGTTCCACGTTGTCCCTTCTCGTCATGCAGTTTGTGCCTCTGCTGCTTCTGCTGTTAGGAATCGCTCCTTGAAAGGCGAGCGAGAGCGTCCTTCCGGGTGCATTGCACTGAGTCGAGTGCTCGCTCGGGACTTTGCTCCCGGGGCCGAGGCAAGAGGGCGTGCTTGCCCGCAGAACTGAGAACACGCTGTTGGGCAGAGCTGCAACTGACCGCCGGAGTTCAGCTCTCGCCGGACGGCAGAAGGCGAAGAACGAAGCCGCTTGCGAGCGGCGCAGTGCAGCGAAGAGCTCTCCGAATTCGCCGCTAGCTCCACGGTCCTTCTCAGCTGCGAGTAGCAGCGCTCGCCGTACACGGAGCTTCGCAAGGCCCGAAGACCCGGAGGGAAGCATGGCACACGAAAATGTGCCAGGACAGAGACGTGTTCCACGTTGTCCCTTCTCGTCATGCAGTTTGTGCCTCTGCTGCTTCTGCTGTTAGGAATCGCTCCTTGAAAGGCGAGCGAGAGCGTCCTTCCGGGTGCATTGCACTGAGTCGAGTGCTCGCTCGGGACTTTGCTCCCGGGGCCGAGGCAAGAGGGCGTGCTTGCCCGCAGAACTGAGAACACGCTGTTGGGCAGAGCTGCAACTGACCGCCGGAGTTCAGCTCTCGCCGGACGGCAGAAGGCGAAGAACGAAGCCGCTTGCGAGCGGCGCAGTGCAGCGAAGAGCTCTCCGAATTCGCCGCTAGCTCCACGGTCCTTCTCAGCTGCGAGTAGCAGCGCTCGCCGTACACGGAGCTTCGCAAGGCCCGAAGACCCGGAGGGAAGCATGGCACACGAAAATGTGCCAGGACAGAGACGTGTTCCACGTTGTCCCTTCTCGTCATGCAGTTTGTGCCTCTGCTGCTTCTGCTGTTAGGAATCGCTCCTTGAAAGGCGAGCGAGAGCGTCCTTCCGGGTGCATTGCACTGAGTCGAGTGCTCGCTCGGGACTTTGCTCCCGGGGCCGAGGCAAGAGGGCGTGCTTGCCCGCAGAACTGAGAACACGCTGTTGGGCAGAGCTGCAACTGACCGCCGGAGTTCAGCTCTCGCCGGACGGCAGAAGGCGAAGAACGAAGCCGCTTGCGAGCGGCGCAGTGCAGCGAAGAGCTCTCCGAATTCGCCGCTAGCTCCACGGTCCTTCTCAGCTGCGAGTAGCAGCGCTCGCCGTACACGGAGCTTCGCAAGGCCCGAAGACCCATAGGGAAGCATGGCACACGAAAATGTGCCAGGACAGAGACGTGTTCCACGTTGTCCCTTCTCGTCATGCAGTTTGTGCCTCTGCTGCTTCTGCTGTTAGGAATCGCTCCTTGAAAGGCGAGCGAGAGCGTCCTTCCGGGTGCATTGCACTGAGTCGAGTGCTCGCTCGGGACTTTGCTCCCGGGGCCGAGGCAAGAGGGCGTGCTTGCCCGCAGAACTGAGAACACGCTGTTGGGCAGAGCTGCAACTGACCGCCGGAGTTCAGCTCTCGCCGGACGGCAGAAGGCGAAGAACGAAGCCGCTTGCGAGCGGCGCAGTGCAGCGAAGAGCTCTCCGAATTCGCCGCTAGCTCCACGGTCCTTCTCAGCTGCGAGTAGCAGCGCTCGCCGTACACGGGGCTTCGCAAGGCCCGAAGACCCGGAGGGAAGCATGGCACACGAAAATGTGCCAGGACAGAGACGTGTTCCACGTTGTCCCTTCTCGTCATGCAGTTTGTGCCTCTGCTGCTTCTGCTGTTAGGAATCGCTCCTTGAAAGGCGAGCGAGAGCGTCCTTCCGGGTGCATTGCACTGAGTCGAGTGCTCGCTCGGGACTTTGCTCCCGGGGCCGAGGCAAGAGGGCGTGCTTGCCCGCAGAACTGAGAACACGCTGTTGGGCAGAGCTGCAACTGACCGCCGGAGTTCAGCTCTCGCCGGACGGCAGAAGGCGAAGAACGAAGCCGCTTGCGAGCGGCGCAGTGCAGCGAAGAGCTCTCCGAATTCGCCGCTAGCTCCACGGTCCTTCTCAGCTGCGAGTAGCAGCGCTCGCCGTACACGGGGCTTCGCAAGGCCCGAAGACCCGGAGGGAAGCATGGCACACGAAAATGTGCCAGGACAGAGACGTGTTCCACGTTGTCCCTTCTCGTCATGCAGTTTGTGCCTCTGCTGCTTCTGCTGTTAGGAATCGCTCCTTGAAAGGCGAGCGAGAGCGTCCTTCCGGGTGCATTGCACTGAGTCGAGTGCTCGCTCGGGACTTTGCTCCCGGGGCCGAGGCAAGAGGGCGTGCTTGCCCGCAGAACTGAGAACACGCTGTTGGGCAGAGCTGCAACTGACCGCCGGAGTTCAGCTCTCGCCGGACGGCAGAAGGCGAAGAACGAAGCCGCTTGCGAGCGGCGCAGTGCAGCGAAGAGCTCTCCGAATTCGCCGCTAGCTCCACGGTCCTTCTCAGCTGCGAGTAGCAGCGCTCGCCGTACACGGGGCTTCGCAAGGCCCGAAGACCCGGAGGGAAGCATGGCACACGAAAATGTGCCAGGACAGAGACGTGTTCCACGTTGTCCCTTCTCGTCATGCAGTTTGTGCCTCTGCTGCTTCTGCTGTTAGGAATCGCTCCTTGAAAGGCGAGCGAGAGCGTCCTTCCGGGTGCATTGCACTGAGTCGAGTGCTCGCTCGGGACTTTGCTCCCGGGGCCGAGGCAAGAGGGCGTGCTTGCCCGCAGAACTGAGAACACGCTGTTGGGCAGAGCTGCAACTGACCGCCGGAGTTCAGCTCTCGCCGGACGGCAGAAGGCGAAGAACGAAGCCGCTTGCGAGCGGCGCAGTGCAGCGAAGAGCTCTCCGAATTCGCCGCTAGCTCCACGGTCCTTCTCAGCTGCGAGTAGCAGCGCTCGCCGTACACGGGGCTTCGCAAGGCCCGAAGACCCGGAGGGAAGCATGGCACACGAAAATGTGCCAGGACAGAGACGTGTTCCACGTTGTCCCTTCTCGTCATGCAGTTTGTGCCTCTGCTGCTTCTGCTGTTAGGAATCGCTCCTTGAAAGGCGAGCGAGAGCGTCCTTCCGGGTGCATTGCACTGAGTCGAGTGCTCGCTCGGGACTTTGCTCCCGGGGCCGAGGCAAGAGGGCGTGCTTGCCCGCAGAACTGAGAACACGCTGTTGGGCAGAGCTGCAACTGACCGCCGGAGTTCAGCTCTCGCCGGACGGCAGAAGGCGAAGAACGAAGCCGCTTGCGAGCGGCGCAGTGCAGCGAAGAGCTCTCCGAATTCGCCGCTAGCTCCACGGTCCTTCTCAGCTGCGAGTAGCAGCGCTCGCCGTAACACGGGGCTTCGCAAGGCCCGAAGACCCGGAGGGAAGCATGGCACACGAAAATGTGCCAGGACAGAGACGTGTTCCACGTTGTCCCTTCTCGTCATGCAGTTTGTGCCTCTGCTGCTTCTGCTGTTAGGAATCGCTCCTTGAAAGGCGAGCGAGAGCGTCCTTCCGGGTGCATTGCACTGAGTCGAGTGCTCGCTCGGGACTTTGCTCCCGGGGCCGAGGCAAGAGGGCGTGCTTGCCCGCAGAACTGAGAACACGCTGTTGGGCAGAGCTGCAACTGACCGCCGGAGTTCAGCTCTCGCCGGACGGCAGAAGGCGAAGAACGAAGCCGCTTGCGAGCGGCGCAGTGCAGCGAAGAGCTCTCCGAATTCGCCGCTAGCTCCACGGTCCTTCTCAGCTGCGAGTAGCAGCGCTCGCCGTACACGGGGCTTCGCAAGGCCCGAAGACCCGGAGGGAAGCATGGCACACGAAAATGTGCCAGGACAGAGACGTGTTCCACGTTGTCCCTTCTCGTCATGCAGTTTGTGCCTCTGCTGCTTCTGCTGTTAGGAATCGCTCCTTGAAAGGCGAGCGAGAGCGTCCTTCCGGGTGCATTGCACTGAGTCGAGTGCTCGCTCGGGACTTTGCTCCCGGGGCCGAGGCAAGAGGGCGTGCTTGCCCGCAGAACTGAGAACACGCTGTTGGGCAGAGCTGCAACTGACCGCCGGAGTTCAGCTCTCGCCGGACGGCAGAAGGCGAAGAACGAAGCCGCTTGCGAGCGGCGCAGTGCAGCGAAGAGCTCTCCGAATTCGCCGCTAGCTCCACGGTCCTTCTCAGCTGCGAGTAGCAGCGCTCGCCGTACACGGGGCTTCGCAAGGCCCGAAGACCCGGAGGGAAGCATGGCACACGAAAATGTGCCAGGACAGAGACGTGTTCCACGTTGTCCCTTCTCGTCATGCAGTTTGTGCCTCTGCTGCTTCTGCTGTTAGGAATCGCTCCTTGAAAGGCGAGCGAGAGCGTCCTTCCGGGTGCATTGCACTGAGTCGAGTGCTCGCTCGGGACTTTGCTCCCGGGGCCGAGGCAAGAGGGCGTGCTTGCCCGCAGAACTGAGAACACGCTGTTGGGCAGAGCTGCAACTGACCGCCGGAGTTCAGCTCTCGCCGGACGGCAGAAGGCGAAGAACGAAGCCGCTTGCGAGCGGCGCAGTGCAGCGAAGAGCTCTCCGAATTCGCCGCTAGCTCCACGGTCCTTCTCAGCTGCGAGTAGCAGCGCTCGCCGTACACGGGGCTTCGCAAGGCCCGAAGACCCGGAGGGAAGTATCGCACACGAAAATGTGCCAGGACAGAGTCGTGTTCTACGTTGTCCCTTCTCGTCATGCAGTTTGTGCCTCTGCTGCTTCTGCTGTTAGGAATCGCTCCTTGAAAGGCGAGCGAGAGCGTCCTTCCGGGTGCATTGCACTGAGTCGAGTGCTCGCTCGGGACTTTGCTCCCGGGGCCGAGGCAAGAGGGCGTGCTTGCCCGCAGAACTGAGAACACGCTGTTGGGCAGAGCTGCAACTGACCGCCGGAGTTCAGCTCTCGCCGGACGGCAGAAGGCGAAGAACGAAGCCGCTTGCGAGCGGCGCAGTGCAGCGAAGAGCTCTCCGAATTCGCCGCTAGCTCCACGGTCCTTCTCAGCTGCGAGTAGCAGCGCTCGCCGTACACGGGGCTTCGCAAGGCCCGAAGACCCGGAGGGAAGCATGGCACACGAAAATGTGCCAGGACAGAGACGTGTTCTACGTTGTCCCTTCTCGTCATGCAGTTTGTGCCTCTGCTGCTTCTGCTGTTAGGAATCGCTCCTTGAATGGCGAGCGAGAGCGTCCTTCCGGGTGCATTGCACTGAGTCGAGTGCTCGCTCGGGACTTTGCTCCCGGGGCCGAGGCAAGAGGGCGTGCTTGCCCGCAGAACTGAGAACACGCTGTTGGGCAGAGCTGCAACTGACCGCCGGAGTTCAGCTCTCGCCGGACGGCAGAAGGCGAAGAACGAAGCCGCTTGCGAGCGGCGCAGTGCAGCGAAGAGCTCTCCGAATTCGCCGCTAGCTCCACGGTCCTTCTCAGCTGCGAGTAGCAGCGCTCGCCGTACACGGGGCTTCGCAAGGCCCGAAGACCCGGAGGGAAGCATCGCACACGAAAATGTGCCAGGACAGAGACGTGTTCTACGTTGTCCCTTCTCGTCATGCAGTTTGTGCCTCTGCTGCTTCTGCTGTTAGGAATCGCTCCTTGAATGGCGAGCGAGAGCGTCCTTCCGGGTGCATTGCACTGAGTCGAGTGCTCGCTCGGGACTTTGCTCCCGGGGCCGAGGCAAGAGGGCGTGCTTGCCCGCAGAACTGAGAACACGCTGTTGGGCAGAGCTGCAACTGACCGCCGGAGTTCAGCTCTCGCCGGACGGCAGAAGGCGAAGAACGAAGCCGCTTGCGAGCGGCGCAGTGCAGCGAAGAGCTCTCCGAATTCGCCGCTAGCTCCACGGTCCTTCTCAGCTGCGAGTAGCAGCGCTCGCCGTACACGGGGCTTCGCAAGGCCCGAAGACCCGGAGGGAAGCATGGCACACGAAAATGTGCCAGGACAGAGACGTGTTCTACGTTGTCCCTTCTCGTCATGCAGTTTGTGCCTCTGCTGCTTCTGCTGTTAGGAATCGCTCCTTGAATGGCGAGCGAGAGCGTCCTTCCGGGTGCATTGCACTGAGTCGAGTGCTCGCTCGGGACTTTGCTCCCGGGGCCGAGGCAAGAGGGCGTGCTTGCCCGCAGAACTGAGAACACGCTGTTGGGCAGAGCTGCAACTGACCGCCGGAGTTCAGCTCTCGCCGGACGGCAGAAGGCGAAGAACGAAGCCGCTTGCGAGCGGCGCAGTGCAGCGAAGAGCTCTCCGAATTCGCCGCTAGCTCCACGGTCCTTCTCAGCTGCGAGTAGCAGCGCTCGCCGTACACGGGGCTTCGCAAGGCCCGAAGACCCGGAGGGAAGCATGGCACACGAAAATGTGCCAGGACAGAGACGTGTTCTACGTTGTCCCTTCTCGTCATGCAGTTTGTGCCTCTGCTGCTTCTGCTGTTAGGAATCGCTCCTTGAATGGCGAGCGAGAGCGTCCTTCCGGGTGCATTGCACTGAGTCGAGTGCTCGCTCGGGACTTTGCTCCCGGGGCCGAGGCAAGAGGGCGTGCTTGCCCGCAGAACTGAGAACACGCTGTTGGGCAGAGCTGCAACTGACCGCCGGAGTTCAGCTCTCGCCGGACGGCAGAAGGCGAAGAACGAAGCCGCTTGCGAGCGGCGCAGTGCAGCGAAGAGCTCTCCGAATTCGCCGCTAGCTCCACGGTCCTTCTCAGCTGCGAGTAGCAGCGCTCGCCGTACACGGGGCTTCGCAAGGCCCGAAGACCCGGAGGGAAGCATGGCACACGAAAATGTGCCAGGACAGAGACGTGTTCTACGTTGTCCCTTCTCGTCATGCAGTTTGTGCCTCTGCTGCTTCTGCTGTTAGGAATCGCTCCTTGAATGGCGAGCGAGAGCGTCCTTCCGGGTGCATTGCACTGAGTCGAGTGCTCGCTCGGGACTTTGCTCCCGGGGCCGAGGCAAGAGGGCGTGCTTGCCCGCAGAACTGAGAACACGCTGTTGGGCAGAGCTGCAACTGACCGCCGGAGTTCAGCTCTCGCCGGACGGCAGAAGGCGAAGAACGAAGCCGCTTGCGAGCGGCGCAGTGCAGCGAAGAGCTCTCA